>NC_056739.1:749711921-749749421 GCF_019279795.1 Protopterus annectens | reverse complement strand
AATTGGTCACCACCTTCATGACGTACCTTCGACATAGCTAAATCGGTAGTTCCCTCTCCAGCTGATCCTCCCACATTGTGACATTACCACTATCTAGGTCAGCCCTTATCACCTAGTATAAAGTACTGTATAACTAGCTGAGGAACTCTATTCCGTCCACTGTTTCAGCCTGGAGTAAAAACAGCATCGGATCAAGTATTTCAGCAAAACTACCAGCAAAGTCCCTTGGAAACCTTAAACATTTGCTAACGGTAAGTTCCTATAAGTATTTGTACTGCGGGCAAAATTCTGCCACATAAACATTCATAGTATTATGCATTTCGTGTTCTGTTAAATTACATTTTACTGCAAATCTATTTCCTAGCTTTAGTAGTCCTTTTTAGTGAAATTCATGCTGTGCGATATGTGCTTGTATATGTGTCTGCGTGACCCAGCAATGTGTGTGAATGCCAAAGTGATGGTTTGTGTGTATGAGAGAGAGTTAGCAATGCAGGAGAGAAAGAACAGTGCGTGTGTGAAAGCAGGATGTATGTGTATGAAAAGCCTGAGTGTGTGTGTATGAGAGAGAGTTTCCGATGCATGAGTGACTGCATGTCAGAATGAGTGTGTGTAAGCAGAATGTCTGTGTGTGTGTGAGAGAGAGACTGGTGGTATCTGTTTCGGGTGCTTGAGACAGGAATTGCCTTAATTTTTTTTTTTATTCCGTTCCCTGAAAACAGCAAGCCGATATAGTTTTAAACATAATAAGCCGATCCCTACAAATGTATCGATCGGCTTATTACTGTGCCCTCCTTTTTTTTTTTTATTTCATTCCATGAAAACAGCCAGGTGATATAGACATAAATGTAATAATCCGATCCCTTCATATGTATTCATTGGCTTAGTACTGTGCCCTCCTTTTTTTTTTTTTAATAGTTGTTTTTAGCACCCAGACCTAGAAAAAAATGCTTGCATGTCTGTCTGGTATAGTTGTAGAGTGCGTTTGGTGATGTCTGCATGGTTTCATTTCTGCATGTGTGTGTGTGAATGTGGCCATGAAAGCATGTGTGTGGAAGGAGTGTGTATGTCTGTATGAGTGTGTGTGTGTGTGTGTGTGTGAGAGAGAGAGAGAGACTGGTGCTATCTGGTTCAGGTGCCAGAGACAGGAATTGCCTTATTTTTTATTTTTATTCCGTTTCCGGCAAGCAGCAAACCGAAAAGCCTGAGTGTGTGTATGAGAGTTTCCGATGCAATAGTAACCAGCATGCCAGAATGAGTGTGTGTAAGCAGAATGTCTGTGTGTGTGTATGCGTGTGTGTGTGTGAGTGTGTGAGAGGGAGAGACTAGTGGTATCTGGTTCAGGTGCCAGACACAGGAATTGCCTTATTTTTTTTTTTTTTATTCCGTTCCGGGAAAACAGCAAACCCATACAGTTTTAAACGTAATAAGCCAATTCCTTCACAAATGTATCGATCGGCTTATTACTGTGCCCTCCTTTTTTTTTTTTTTTTAATTTCATTCCCTGAAAACAGCCAGGCGATATAGACATAAATGTAATAAGCCGATCCCTTCATATGTATCCATCGGCTTATTACTGTGCCCTCCTTTTTTTTTTTTAATTGTTGAAGCGCCCAGACCTAGAAAAAAATGCTTGCGTGTCTGTCTGGTATAGTTGTAGGGTGCGTTTGGTGATGTCTGCATGTGTGTGCGTGAATGTGGCCACGAAAGCATGTGCATGGAAGGAGTGTGTATGTCTGTATGAATGCTGGAAATGCTGTGTTTGCGTGAATGGGACAGAGTTAGCAATGCAGGAGAGAAAGAACAGTGCGCGCGTGAATGCAGGATGTAAGTGTACGAAAAGCCTGAGTGTGTGTATGAGAGTTTCCGATGCAATAGTAACTGCATGCCAGAATGAGTGTGTGTAAGCAGAATGTCTGTGTGTGTGTGTGTATACGTGTGTGTGTGTGTGAGAAGGAGAGACTAGTGGTACCTGGTTCGGGTGCCAGAGACAGGAATTGCCTTATTTTTTTATTCCGTTCCCAGAAAACAGCAAACCCATACAGTTTTAAACGTAATAAGCCGATCCCTTCACATGTATAGATCGGCTTATTACTGTGCCCTCCTTTTTTTTTTTTTTTTTTTTATTTCATTCCCTGAAAACAGCCAGGCAATATAGACATAAATGTAATAAGCCAATCCCTTCATATGTATCCATCGGCTTATTACTGTGCCCTCCTTTTTTTTTTTATTGTTGTTTAAAGCACCCAGACCTAGAAAAAATGCTTGTGTGTCTGTCTGGTATAGTTGTAGGGTGCGTTTGTTGATGTCTGCATGTGTGTGTGTGAATATGGCCATGAAAGCACGTGCGTGGAAGGAGTGTGTATGTCTGTATGAATGCTGTGTTTGCGTGAATGGGACAGAGTTAGCAATGCAGGAGAGAAAGAACAGTGCGCGCGTGAATGCAGGATGCAAGTGTATGAAAAGCCTGAGTGTGTGTGTATGAGAGAGAGTTTCCGATGCATGAGTGACTGCAGGTCAGAATGAGTGTGTGTAAGCAGAATGTCTGCGTGTGTGTGTGTGTGTGTGTGTGTGTGTGTGTGTGTGTGACAGACGGGTGGTATCTGGTTCAGGTGCCAGAGACAGGAATTGCCTTTTTTCAATCTAAAAACACACATGCACATATATCAACAGTTTAAAAAGAGTAAAGTTGGAAGATTAAACAGAAAACAAAAAGGACAGGTTAAACTCTGAGATAGGGCTCAAACAGCAAAGGCCAGTCACACAGACTTTGTCTGCCTATTGGGACATTTAAGTTCTGTTCAAGCGTATACTGCAGCCTCATTTGCGGACTTTCTTAACTAGTTTAGATTCAGAATACACTGGCACAATGAATGAAGTAATGTTCACTTTTGTTTATCTTTAGGACTGTTGCAGAAGTGAACATTTGTTTATTTATTAGATTCATTTATTCATTTGCAGTGTGGCAAACATGGAAAAGCCAATTTACATTGAATGCCTAGACAGTAAAGTTCAAATTTACAACTGAATTGATGATGCAATGTCAATAATTAGACAGAAACATCATGTTCATTTTAGAGCAGGTTAAATAAAGCAAGAAATAGTCACTAAATCAAAGACTGATGCTAAGGTTGGAAAGGGTGTTGAGCCTAGCCTCATCGTTTTGCTACATATGTATTCAATATTTGGTACTACTTGACCCTCCCAGTCCATTCTTCCCATGTGACACTATGAAAGACCTCTAAATTGGAAGGAATGCTTTGGTTTGTAACAAGCAACAATATGAAATAATCAATTCAAGACACTCCAGACCAGAAAGTAGAGATACCTTTACTGTCCACCTCCAAGAGAGATTTTGTGTTTCATAACTATTTTAGAACAGTCTACCTATTATAACAGTGACTGACTTCCTTAGATGTGTATCAACAGCCTTTCATGAAATATATGGAAAAAGGTGCAGTTGTATGATTCTCATACATCTTCAATATAGAGAAAATGTTCAGAAAAACATATGCCAGTCTTGTTGATGTATATTGAAATCAACATAGAGTTTTATACTTACATGTTTTCCATTTCAGAGAAAAAAATGAATACATCTGGAATGCATAAAATGGATTTATTTGCCATGACATAGCAGAATGTATTATAGGTTCATAGGTGTTTACTAGGCTAATGACCACAAGGGCGTTTTTAAGCCTAGCCATGCATCCCAATTCTCTGACGATTTCAGATACCTTGATAAGTGTAAACATGGGCCTAGGAAATGAACCATTTACAGGTTACCTGTTTGAATCAGGGACATAGGTGCCAAACCAGGGATGAATTTCTGCCCAAGTTGCACTTGAATTGGATTAGGGATGAAGTCTGCTTCACATGGATGGGGAGCCTGTTCATAGACGGGGTAGTCTCTGTGATGCATACCTATCTCTCCAGCAGGTCCTATTTATATCACAGGCATGGTTTAAGTCTTTAGAATGGGTAATTCTGGTACTGTTTGTTTTGTGCATATGCAGGGTGTCCATCAGAGTAGGGTCTGACAATGCCCTGTATGCCAGGCATAGATCTCCCCTCAAAAGTCTGTACGAGACAGAATATAGGGATAGGGCCTTAAGGCGGTCTGCATAGGATATATTACTTATGCCCTGTATTCTTTTAGTGAGGAACCACTGTGGACATTCCAGTTGTTGGATATGCCTGGCTAGGTACATACCAGAGGGGACATTATACTCAATGATAGGTCTGATAAATGCTGAATACAGTGGAACAATGACTTCCCTGGACTTAGATGCCATACCTTTGTTTATAAGTTGTGCAAAATAGAATGATTTACCTCACCACTGTAGACACATGATGATCAAAGGCTAGATTATTATCAATGTGTGTCCCTAAGTCCCTGACTAATGGGTCAACTCCAAGGGGTGTGTTGTCAATATGATAGTTACCAGGGATGGATGACTTCCCAAAGGATGCTATTATGCATTTCTTGGCATTTAGTTTTAGTCCATGACTCTGACACCAGTTGCTTGTCTGTGTCAGCCCCTCCTGCAGAACATTTGTGTCAGTGTGAGATTCAATAACAGCTCCTATTTTGCAATCATCTGCACATTTAATCAGCCAAAGACCACTGACATTGACCTTGACTTATGAGAAGTAAATGCCAAAAAGGAGCGGTCCAGGGATTGATCCCTGAGGGACTCCACTTGTGACTGGTCTCTTTGTAGAGGTGGACTCCCCAACTCTAATTTATATATATAGTCATGATATACAGATACATATCCCTTATTTAAATCCTTCATTAGAATTGGTCAACATCACATTCATTGTTAATGCAAACAAATTGCTGCTTAAAGGACATCCCTGTCTGGCACCTTTTTGCATTCTTTATTTCTTTTCACCCAACCATTTAGCACAGTGCTTACAAAGCTATTTTCATAAGCTGAATTTATAAAATGCATTATATCCTTGTATACTACATCCCACAATTAATTATGTATATTGCTATTCAGTGCTTTCTCTACGTCACATCCCATAACTCTTACCCCCATCATCTGCATCTACAATATTATATACCAGGTGTATATCATATCCTATAATTCTTACCCCATTATCTGTAGTTATAATATTATGCCAGTTCCTTGAATATTGGCATTAATTCCTTAACCAGCCTTCCTCATGATATTTTTATTATAAATATTCTTTAATATAATCAGACTCAATCATCATCATCTTCTTCCGCCTGTTCTCATGAGAGGTTGCCACAGCAGATCATCTATTTCCATTTCTTCCTGTCCTCTGCATCTTGCTCTGTCACACCAACCACCTGCATGTCCTCTCTCACCACATCCATAAACCTTATCTTAGGCCTTCCTCTTTTCCTGTTACCTGGTAGCTTCATCCTTAGCATATATTTCCTAACATACTCAGCATCCCTCCTCAGCACATGTCCAAACCAATGTAATCTTGCCTCTGTGGCTTTGTCTCCAAACCTTCCAACCAGGGCTGACCCTCTAATACACTTATTCCTAATCCTGTCCATCCTTGTCACACCCAGTGCAAATCTTAACATCTTTAACTCTGCCACATCCAGGTCTAACTCCTGCCTTTTTGTCAGTGCCACTGTCTCCAACCCATATAACATAGCTGGTCTCACTACCCTCTTGTAGACCTACCTTTTCACTCTTACTGGTACTCGTCTGTCACAAATCACACCTGACATTCTTCTCCACCCAATCCTTCCTGCCTGTAGACTCTTCTTCACCTCTCTTCCACACTGGCACATACCGACTATGCCTTCTCACAGTCTAATGTGCCCTCACTCCTCTGCATTTAAAAAAAAAATGAAGCTATTTCAGCATTTATTATTGATTTGTTTATTTATTTTTTTTTTATAATCACATTGCCTTTCCCATCTTCTGTTCAGCTGGTGCCCACCGGTACATGGTCGTGGAATCCTCACAGACGTAAAAAAGAAATGAGTGCATGTCCATGTGTGTATGGTTGTAGAGTGTGTTTGGGTATATGTCTGCATGCATGTGCATGAATATGGCCGTGAAAGCAGTATGTTTGTGTTTTTTAATGCAGAAGTGTCTGTGCCTGAACAAGAGCAAGCAATATATGATAAAATGTAAAGTTTGTGCGTGAATGTCTGTGTGAATGCATGGAATTATGTGTTTGCATGAATGGAATAGAATAGTGCACTCGTGAATGCAGGATGTAAGGTTATGAATGCAGGAAAGGCTGTGTATGAGAGAGTTTGTTTCCGATGCATGAGTGACTGAATTTGAGAATGAGTGTGTGTAAGCAGAATGTGTTTGTGTGTACGTGTGTATGATAGATGGTGGGGTATCTGGTTAGGCTGCCAGAGACAGGAAACGCTTCATTAATATTCATTTTTTTTTTCATTGATCGAAGCATTGTTATCAAAGCCATATTGCCAAGTGTAGAAACAGCTGTATGCCTGCCGCACTCCTGCCGATAACTTTGTGCTTGTTCTAAGAAAGTTATTTCTACGAACAAGTGCAGCTTTGCGCATTTAAAAGAGTAGACTGAAGTTTTTAGCCATTGGAAACTGTGAGAATCTTGTGTGCTTATTTGGGGTTCATAGTTTTCAACTTTTTTTCTCATGGATGTTTGTTACTTGCTGATGGCTCATGGAGCTGCTGGCAGAGCAGAGGGCTTTACATCTCGAGCTGTAGTATGTCGATCGGCTAATTACTGTGGAATTATATATATATTTTTTTTATTTCTTAGATTTTGATACTTGCTGATGGCTCTTGGAGCTGTCGGCAGCTGCCATTTCACAAACGTTTGTGGCGTATTGATAGTTCTGGTTACTTCAGGAGAATTGTTAGTAACTTTACATTTTCCGCTTTACATTTCAGCAGTAGTTCATCCGTCATTTAGTATGCAGTTCCAGATAATAAGTACAAATGTTTACATTTATTTATTTGTTGGTAAAGGGTAGTATTTATTTTCAGTATGTTTGTAGAAGGTAGATCACCTTCCATCTTTACTGGCAGTACTTTAAGACTATATGCTTGTTGACCGATTTTCCTCTTCTCTTAGTAGAATAGCAAGTTAAATGTCAGATTGCTTTTCCCTACATACACGATTGAAGTTTTAGAGCCCATTTTTGCAGTTGTAGGCCTCTGTCATACTGTAATGCTATCAGTAATCATAATGTATTTGTATTCTGCACTTTTTGTCTATTTTCCCTTCATAGTGGCCGAACTTTGGTTAAAAAGACTATTTCACCATGGGGAGGAGCACACACAATTTTAAATTTGACAATTTTGGTGTGCGATTTGGTGCTCCTATTAAAAATAGAAAATTCATCTTGAAATTGTTTTGCATTTCAGATAACTGTGGTTGTGCTTCATAGACACCTTCTAAAGCTGTAGTGGCCTGCCTGTCTCTAAAATTAACCGTAGGTAGGGGTGCAAAAGGCATTTCTGTATCCTTTCACTTTGTTTTTACTAGCAGAACTGATGGCCCACAGAGTATTTGAGGAGCCCACAAGTTGAGCACAGCAAATATCTGCACTTCTCCTTCTAGTGGTAAATTCTGCGCTTGTCTGCATTTCAAAAGAAACTGGTGCTTTATAAGTTTTTTTTTTTCATGGTTTTGTAGAACTCTGCCTGTTTCTAAAATTGTCAGTACTGTACAAGACCTTTTTCCCTGCTTGCCCACTCTACCTGTTTATGTTCAGCAGTGGCTGGAGAGTATGTGAAGAGTATTTCAGTAGCCATAGGATGAACATGGTGGCGTGTGCATGGGGAAAGTAGATGAGTTAGTATTGCATCACTGTAGCCTGGTATACATAGAAAAATATTTTTATTTATTTTTGTACTAATACTTTATTGTCTGAGTTAACTCCCATTAGGCTAATGGCCTCTTGGCATGAGAGATGGTATTCATACTGAGAAAGGATGAGTGAATGGCACAAGCTGGCAACTTTTTATTTAAACATACTTGGAAATTCACATTCAGATCAGGTAAACTACAGCAGCCAAGTGAGTGGTTCATGAAATATACTTATGTACAAATGGAGAAGTACATCTGCAAAGAATTACCACAAGTAATTCAATGAAGATTTTGTAAAAGAAGGCACTAGGCAGTTTTTGCAACTCTTTGAAGTATTACCAGGTTTCTTGGAGTAACAGTTTAGATGTATTGCCCTGTGTCTTCCGTGTGTGGATCTCAACAAAACTTCCTTATGTGTAGGTTAATTTATGGGTTTATTGCGGATGGCTGAATATATGTTATCCAGGAGCAGCCTTAGGTCAACTGATGCCCTAGGCAAAAGGGCACCATGGTACCCCCCACCACACCACCCAGTGCCCCCATCCTGGTCTACCTACACCAAATAAATACTGGAAAAGTGCCCCTACTAAAGCGGCACCCTAGGTGGCCACTTAGTTGGCCTATGCCTAAGGCCGGCTATGTCTAGCTCAGCGGTACACTGAAGTAATTCATTAAGGACAGTTAGACTGTCTCTGCATGTATTTCCCGTCTTGCATCTCTAAGTACTTTTAATAATATCTTTGAATCCCTGTTAGCCTAGATCAGTTAAACTGATTTTATGCTTGTCATGGACAGACTTTAACGAGGATTGTTTGAACTAATTACAGACCCCACACATTGTAACCCTTCTCCCTTCAATAGCACATTTTTGAACATGCTGCTCATTAACTCCCTACACAGGTGCCCTTTATGTCCAGTATTTCCTAACACACCTGTTCACCACAACATATTTGTCTAAACTTTTGTCTTTAAATTTTTTTTTCATGTCTTCCTGTAGCTTACCCCAATCTTTACCCATCAAAACCAGCAGGAAACTCTTTTTGATCTATACATTATTTTAAATAACTCTTATCTTACTAGAAATCTCACTAACCTTAACTATTATTCTAAACCCCTGACCTCTTTAAAACTACCCCACTAGAGCATGAATGGGCATACCTTAATTGAAGGTTGTGCGTCAGGCCTGGCAACTCGGCACGTAAAAATATTCTACCAATCATTAGCGGACCGGAGATCCGCTGTGGCGACCTCTAACCGGGAAAAGCCGAAAGACACTACAACAAAATATATATATTGAGATTATATATATATATATATATATATATATATATATATATATATATATATATATATATATATATATATATATATTGAAAAACAGTAGCCAAAAATTCTCATGCTGTTTCTTGTTGCCATCTGAAGTACTGTCAATTCTAACTCCTGTGAAAAAAATTTCAAAAACATATTCTGCTTCGCTACTCTGCAGCATCCCAGAGCATGACTGTATAAGGTATTCCTTGCCATCAGTAATATTAATGTTCACAGGTTTAAAGAGTCAGTCCTGGTGGTCTAATGGTTACTCCACCCCTGATCCCTGTACTACCATTTATCCCATTAAGACACTTAAGCATGTAAGCCCAAGTGTCGGATTGTTTACCACCCCCCTGATCCCATCACGCATGAATGTGCCTTAGGCCACTTTAAGGAGTATTCTCTGTAGTCTAATGTATCCCTCTGCCTCAGTCCCACAGGACTGCAGTTCAGAGACTCATCCATGGTGTCCAGTAGTTACCTCCAGTCCCTGATCCTTGTAGGAATGTTGGTGCCATCACATTGGTGTCCTCACCCCTAATCCGTGTACTGCAGTTGGTGCCGTTATGGCCCTTAAGAATGTGTCTGGTGTTTGCCCCCAATTGCAGTCATGATGTTTTGCACATTATGACATTATTCCCTTCTGTTTAGTGTATCCCCCTATCCCTGTAGTAGCATTGATGTACAGTGTGTATCCTACCACCCCCCCAGTCCCCATAGTAATGGTGGTGCCAGTATGGTAAATTTTAACTATATTCCTGGTGTTTGGTGGTTCCCTCAACCCCCTGATCTCCGTTTTAATGGCACTTTTGCATTGAGCCCTGTTGTGTAGTAGTTGCCCTCCATCCCGTTCGTGTTCAGCAGTTGAACACAGCCTTTCTACCATGTTCTCTAGAATGACCTGGTTCTTCCTGGCGCTGGACATCTTCATTTTGGAGGACCACGCAAAACTGTGTAAAGATGCATGCTGAATACAGAACATAAACCGTGACTTGTACACCTTGTGGTACATTTACAAATTTGAACCTTTGTCTTTTCCAAATGTCTCATTTCACACGGTATTTATTTTATAAATGCACTTATTTTTCAATTCATGCTACTACTTTTATTGCCACCTTTGGTCTGGGTCATGGCTGTAATGGGTTACGAGACCAGTCCACTTACCCAATCAAAAGTCTAAAATAAGCACAATACAGAGACTGTGTCCCATTGATTATATAAGGACAGAGTAGATTTCTTTATTAACTGGGTATGCCCATTGGATCCAACTTCAGGGATAACCCAGAAGTCACATAATATCAGATCCTGAAATTATTGCCTTTTTCTCTCCAGCCTGGTGTTTAAACTAAGGAATTGCAGAATATTTTTCACATAAGTGGGATACCAGAGTTGATAAGGCAAGGAATAGCAGACACTATTCTTGTGAGAATTTCAGGCTGTAATCAGCTTGCATTCAGTGGTAAGCAGCACTGTTGTCAATTATTTTAAAAAGCTGTAAATTGCCCTTGGGTAGTCAGTGGCAAAACAGTTCTTCTGTTTCATAAAAAATTCAAGTTTGTTAAAACAAGGACACTAGTGGCAAATAATTAATTTTTACAGTTTTCTCTCTTCTGAATACACGTCTTGCTTGTTTTCTTAGAGAAACACTTGATTATTCGGCTTTTGCATTGTGCACATGAGATGTACGTTGCATTTTATTAGGTCAGTATGGCACGTGTTTTGAAGTAACGCCGAATATTTGTACCAGAAATTATGTGTAGTGCTTTTTTCTTGTGTTCTAAGCCCTAGGTGGCTCTTGATTCCTTTCTCCTCATAAGTGGTTTAATTTTAATAATTTACTGTACAAGTCATGAGTCTGTACTGACAGCTGGCCCTGGCAGCGGTCACAGATGGTTTATACATGACTCTATCTGGATAGTTTAAGGAAGGAATTACTATCTGTTGTCATGTTATTAATTGCACCCACTTTTAACTGAAGTACAGTCTTCGAGCATGTCACATATTGAGTGCCATCTTCTGTTGGGATTTGATAGGCAGCTTATACTGAAACTGTTTTAGCATGGTGTCGGAACACTTATCCGATTATTAGTAAGCTAGGAATTTGTTAGTGTTGCATCCCAGTTTTCTCTGAAAAAATGTAGGATGGGATAATGATATCTGATTTTGTTTTTACTCTTAGACTAAAAATAATGGCATCATGATCTATATTAATTAAGGGTAGTATAACCATCGGTGTGCTACAGAAAGATCCCATGGTTGTCAGTATAATGTTGAACATACTGCCATTATGCTCTTGTGTGAGCAATACACTCACTTGGTCAGACTGAATTACAGTCCCTTGTTATGGTGACATGCATCTGCCCACCAAAGGAACTCTTGCTGCAAGCAGGGAATGAGAGGAATCATTGTTTCCAGGCTGTGACAATGTTGACTCCATAAGGTTTTTAGGTACCATTGAAGTTTCCTCATATGCAGTCTCGCATATGTAATTAGTAGAATGCAGGTTGCCATGAACCCCAAAGCCTGCAGAGTTTGTCTTTTAGATAGCTGGGTTTTAGGTGCGACTTGTTTCAAGTATGTTGTCAAGTTACTTGATTATCAATGTCTAGCTTTATGATGTCAGAAATGATCCCTTCCATGGCTTTATAAGCAAGGCTGCTTAGACTGATGGGTCTGTAATATCTGTGGATCGTACTTGGAACCCCTCCCTTGTGTATGGACATCATGCTGGCTGTTCTCCAGGCCTCAGGGATATAGCCTGTTACAAAATTGATGTTAAATAGCTTTAATAGAGGTTGCAATAGGCTGTACTTATTGCTGATTTTTAAGTTGTACGGTGTATTATGAGGCAGAGGAGGAAGGATGGCGATAGGCCTGTAGTTTGTGGTGTCAGTATTATTTCCACCGTTGTTTAGGGTGATGTTGAAGGCAAAACGCCCCATGGAAAAGTCATATAATTCCTGCATGGATCTCTTTATAAGTACAGATATGGGTAAGGCGATGCTGTCTGCAGATAGAATGAGAAAGGTAGGAGCTATATTGACAGGTGTATTGCGGCAGGGTTTCAGTTACAGGAGGAGTCACAGTCTGCAGACACAGGCAGATTTTGGACTTACTGTGAAATACTATTAAAAAACATTTATCAGCTTAGAACACATTAACATTTATCCCTAAGCTGCATATGCAACATTCTCATGAGGTGTTACCTCTCCTTCAACCCCTGCTGTTACTGGGATTTAGCTTTTATCATGGATATCAGTATTTAAAGAATTTTAAATGCCATTTAGTCTCAAGCTTCAGTGATGGACACCTGCTAGGCCACTGTCTGCAGACACATAGGCATCCTCTTGACTTTGCTGTCATTTCCTGCTGTGAAGGACTATTCAAAACCCATTAACCAGCTTATCAAGCATTTTCTACGTATTACCATTTAACTGAGCTGCAAATGCGAGACTTTCCAGAGGTATTAGCTCTCCTTTTACCCCTACTATTTTGAGTGGTTTGAAGTGAACATTAGCAATATGTGCCTCCTTTCTTTACAGTTTTCTGTCTCCAGTATGAGTATGAGTATTTCCACATGAAAGGCTTTTCTCACCATCCTAACTGACATTATAGTATTCAACCCTTTGTGAGGCAGCTCGGTTTCATAATTGTCTGTCTCTGCTATTCAGTCCTATTTAGAGTAATCTTGGTTCTTTTGTTTGGCTAAAGGTGATTATTTAGACATGATAGACCTCTGTCACCTTCCTAAATGGCTTTGTGGTACCCAATCCTTTGTGATTCACGTGGTGTTGATAGTTGTGTGTCTCGCCTTTAAAAAGGGTTGAATGTGTCCAAAATTTTAAGGACAGGTTTAAACTTCAATGCATCTAAATGTTTTTTTTTTCTATCAGAGCACCACCACCCACATATAGACAGACAGAAAGAGAAATGGAGAGAGACAGCTACACATATGTAGATATATCTTACTTGTAACACAAGTACCATATGTAATACGTTACAAGATATGCTTGTCAAGAAATATTTATGAGATTTTTTTTCTAACTGCCTCTGTTTGGGTATGCTGATTTAGGATAATTTATGTACGTATCCCATACTTGTGTGTATATCAGTATTTATGCATTTTCAAAGTGCTTACTGTAATAAATGTGTGTGTATGTATGTACAATGTTAGTGTAAAGGCCTATATAGCGCAATAGTATTAGTGAAGAATAATTTAGGTGAAAAAGAAGCAAGATGTATATTGTTAATAGGTTCATAGGTTCAAGGGTGTGTGGTCAAATCAGACCAGGCATGAGTTGACTATTCCTGTACAGCAAGGGTCCACCCTGTTGATAATGATCCGGTGACGATGTTGCTACCTCTAGTGGGGGTAGCAAAGATTTTTTCCAGGCCTTTCTAATTTAGGAATTCCCGGAAATGTTGAGCAAGTGTATTGGTGGATGAGGGGACGTTGACACTCATGCGTGTAAAAGTGTTTGCTTGTACCCCAATATTCTGCAATGGTGCCTAGGATTTTCACCTTCAACTGGCTGCAATGATGGATATGGTACATATTACTTGGTGGGCTGTGGTTGCCCCCCACTACGGAGTGTGTTGCAGCCTTGCCCCCTGTAAAAAGTTTCAAATAGTGTTTTTGGTCAGTTGCTTTAGCAATTGTCACTTTGTGGGTTTTGATATTCCCTTTCAACCCTGGTTGCCAACAGCTAATGATTTTCATAAGTAGGAAGGCGGCCTGTATTAACTGTAAATTGAGACTGGATTTTTGCGCTGAGAAAGCGGTGTATCACTTTAAGAATGACATCATTTGCCAAGGACATAAATGTAGAACGCTTTGTAATAGTATTCCTTTCAATTCTTTCAGTGTGGTTACTGTGATGGAGCCTGATACATGCACAGTGCAGCAAGGCATGCATATGGAAGGTCAGTATTGCATTGAGTTGAGCTGCTTTCTGTTTGTTAATGGTCATACTGTAGCTGTCACAGTAGTGGGTTGTTAACACCATGATCTGTGTTGGTTTAGGTGTCCCTCAGAGACCTCTCCAGGTGTGGATATGTGGCCATTCCTACGTGCACTGGTCATCGAGAAGAGCTGTAGAAATAGGAGCCAAAAATCTGTGGCAAAGTGAGTCCGAAATGCAGGTGTCATGGGTCGGGAAAAGAGGCTTGCGGTGGGATGGTCTGCTATGCTTGCTGCATGCGAAAAATGTCAGCGGTGAAAAACCCGATATCCTAGTACTGCATCTGGGAGGAAATGACCTGACCACATGCCCCCTTGTGGATCTGAAAGTAGAAATTAAGACAATTTTGTGGAGACTGCTTACATGGTGGCCTAATCTACATATCGTATGGTCAGACATCATACAAAGGATGGATTGGAAGGGCGCACGTAGCATTAAGGCCATTGATAAAATCAGAAGACTGCACAATAGCTTCATGTGGGGACAGATGGAGCTGTGCAAAGGATCTGTGATTCACCATAGCACTATTAATGCTCGGTTGCCAGAGTTATACTGGTTTGACCATGTTCACCTTAGTGACAGTGGACTAGATATATTTATATGTCATTTGAGAGAGTCTGTAATATTTGCGAAAACAAAAGTGCACAGTTGTCCTGATTTGTTTTGTAAATAAATGTGCTGACCACCCATGCCAGGAAATGTGTTTGACTGGTTAATGTGTTTTTTTTCTGTAGTCACACAAGTAGTCGGTCCATAGGTCAGTACACAGCAATGTGACATAGCCACAAGCTTGATAACATGTATGTAAAATTAAAAAAACACTGAATCTACTCTTGGGTCTGTCTTACTTGTCATGGATAATGTGGTGGGGGCAAGGAAAGCTCTGTTGCCAGTTGAGGGGTGAAGATCAATATGTACCATGGGTATTGCATTGACCCTACTAATAACTTTGTACTGCATGGCATGTTTAGAAAATTTTCTGACCAAGTGAGTGTATTGCTCACACAAGAGCATAAATCATTTGTATATGACCCAGTTTGCCTCTGTTATTTGTATACCACGACTGTTGTGGATAGCACACCTACTGTTTCTATCAGTTTGAATATGCTTCCTGGTAAATGGTGGACTACACATCCCCAATGTTTACAACCAGTACTCACTGATCATCGCTTTTGTTAGGGAAATTGAACACTGGAATCAATGCATCCAGACAACTGAGTTTCTGCATGGCCCTTTCCATTAGTATCTTGTGGCATTCAGTTGACTACGAAATCTGTCAAGAGCTACCCTGAATGTTGCTAACCAAATGGGTTATATGGTGGTATATGTTGTTCTTGGACTAACAGTACTAGTTACAATGTTATTAACTATGCCTGACAGGAAAGCAATGTCGTGAATACCTATAATGGCTGCTTTGGTTAACTATAGGGGACTGTCAGAGTACAGGTACATGTCCAGATGCACGGTTGAGTAACTGTTTTTCCCTTCTTTTTGTGCATGGTTGAGTGACAATTTCCAACCTTTTTTAAAATTGTTTTTTCTTGTGTTTGGCATGGTCATCAAACATCTTAAACTGGCATATGACATCACTGCATGCATTTCCACCCTTATTGCCAACTCAGCTGTACATAAACTTTTGACGCTTACCATCACCTACTGATGTTCAGAAAAAGCATTGTTTACATACCCGTACCCATTTACTGTCTCTGCCACTCCATCATAGACTCCGTGAAGTTACGTCTTTGTCAAACGGAATACATTGATTATAGCAGCAGTACAAAGATATGACTATGTCACCATGATCTTCTTACTGGTTATTGTGCTTCATCTTCTCAGTGGTAATTGTGCTTCGAAGTTAAAGCGATACTGTAACTATTTTTGTATTGTGCTGTGCAGTCAGTACCTGTATTAGAAAAATGTGAATTCACAGTGTAGATGAAGTCTACTTGTCTATGGTAAAACTTGAAGAGTATGTGAAACTGTACTCACATGTTTCATCAGCTTACACATGTCATGTATCCCTGTTCATGCTTAAAATGTGGTATGCTTATGCAGTGATTGAAATAGGGAAATGCCATGCATCACTGCTCTGATACTGGATTGATGTCATGTTTTACTGGACAAAGTGTTGCTTTCTGCACTTCACAGAATTATTTGGAGCGATGTTTGGGATGAATATGCACGGTCCAGTTCCTTTCAGTTTTGAACCCGAATATGCACCGGGAGAAAGAAGACCAAACCAACGCCGAGATAGCAGTGAAAGTAGTGATGTAGAAGCACATGAAGAGAACACTGAGAGCATGACTTGGTGCACGTGTGAAAAGTGTGTTTTAATGAATACCCCACGTGAATGCTACTGCTGTACATCGTCCCATCAAGCACGTGCTAAAATTGCTCAGCTTGAACTCGCTGCTCGGCCAGTGTGTATCACTGATCACACAGACTTTGAAATGGCGTGCCTAACGCCACTTGTACTGGAATTGATTCTGCGGTCTATGCACTACGTTACAAGGCGATCACACAACATACAGTGGACCAATAGGTAAGGGAGAAGTGTCTAATTCGAAAGATGGTTGCTGTTACAGCACATAAATACTCACAGGTGATATTTACCTGGTGGTATATCTTTCCTTGCACTGTATGAACATTACTTTTTAGAACAGCACCAATTATGTAAGTTTAACTTTCATAGCCAGAGAAAAGCATGGTTACTTCCTTTACAGCTAGTATAGGTAAATGAGTAGTTTGTGGTAAGACATTGTTAACTTAGTGTAGAAAAGTGTAAAATTGATGCTGCGGTCGAACGTTGCGGTATTAGGGTCAGGTTGGAAAATATTATCTGTTATCTCGATTCCTGTGATATTGAAGAATTGTATGTTGGCCAATGTTTGTTGCAGGAAGCCCACACAAACATGTCATAGTCCTAACTAGAAATGTGAAAAGAACGGTTTGTGATACTTGTGATGAATTCATGATGAGGTGTAAGTTGCTATAATAGATGTTGTGATTTGACAGGTTGTACCGTGGCATACCGGGCTTATGTGCTATGGATTTTTGAAAATCGAAGACTGGGACGTGGGAACAGAGTTGTGATTCCG
Source organism: Protopterus annectens (assembly GCF_019279795.1). Lineage (NCBI taxonomy): Eukaryota > Metazoa > Chordata > Ceratodontiformes > Protopteridae > Protopterus > Protopterus annectens. Next base: position 749,732,251 of record NC_056739.1, on the reverse strand, counting down.
GCATGTGTAATGTTGCGTATACGAGAAAATTTTCCTGAAGACGACAGCGAATATGTTGGTTTCCTGCCTTTTGAAGGGTTTTGGGTATACCCAGAGTAACTGACATACATCGGTGTAATGGAAGTTGAATGACTATTCAGTGTCTATAATGGACAATGGAGCATTATGTTTCGCTGCTATAAGGATGTCTGAAAGTGTTACATGTCATGTGCTTGTATATGCCAATAAAATTTATAATTCTTTGGAAATTGTTTTGACTTACGAGTAATTGAAGCAGACTGTGTGAATAACCAATGTAATGGAAAGGTAAATATGGATTAGTCATATTTCTTTGTACATACTGAGTTTGGGTGTATTGCATGCAAGTTGTGCATTGTAGTTAATGTGTGGGATGCTTGATGGCAGTGTTCTCAATAGAGCTAATTCTGGTCCTGCCATACATCATGTCACAGACCTAGATATGGGTAATAATGCCTTACCAGAACATGTTTCTTGGTCATGACGATACTGGTAATAGTTGAGACTGTGGGTTTGTACAGTTGATGACTCCCTAAGTACACTGCTGTACTGAGTCAATGAACTTCACTTCGGATGGGAAATGTGTCCGTGTCCATAATTTCACATTGGACATGACACCTTCACTATAGACATAATACAGACCCACTTTACTGTGATCTACATGTGTGATGTAAATTGAACATTTTCAATATATTTCTGAAGTGAGGCACAAGTCGTGACAAGTGTAATATTGTCATAGCTGTACTGTCATTGTATGATGACTCGATACAGCACTGCTGAGCATTTATCGCTGATTGACAGGAGTAGTTATGGGAGGTCACAAACTGTGATTGTCATCGCCTACTGTGATCTTGTCCTTGCTGTACTATGTGAATGCATACACAAGTCAATCATGGGTGACAGATCATGGATGTGAAATCTCATACACACAATGTGGAGTACAAACGTATTAACAATTCAGGGTGTGTGAGTGTGTTGTAATGGTCAGTCAGGCTTCAAGAAATGATGGTCCTTTTATATGCAGACCAGTAAAAAATTGCCAAGGCATGTAGTTACTCTGTGCTTATGACCAAATCACTGAGATAGGCTTAGTCCAGCTGTATTACTAAAGCAGGATTACTGAAGGTAGTTAACTGAAAACTATGGCTTCAAAGGGCTACTGTTCAAGAGCGAGCAATATGAAGTGGCCAGGTACACACAGAACCAGACTGAACACCACAAAAGCAATTGTGGTTTGTAACATTTTAAGTGGACCTTGTGGCGAGTACATGGCTGGCTGTATTCCACCAAACTGTTATACTTACATAGTACACTACGTTTATGTGAAGGTGTAGTCAGGGCCATTAAACTTTTTTTTGTATAAATGAGCTCATCTAACAATCAGTTTATATTGCTATTTACAGATAGCCATATATTGCATTTCAGCACTGAAATATATTTTGTGTAACGTTATTTGATGCAGCCAATATTTGGTATATTACAGTACATTGGTGTGTAATTTTACATTCAATAACTTTATGGATTTATAAATAATTAAAATGTTATTTTTATTAGGTTAATCTGTATTCTCCAAAAGGATTTGACAGAATGCCACAGTGTTTGGCATATGGCTGCCAGACCAGAAGAGGGCGCATGCCCGAAGGTATGTCATTTCACCGATTTCTGAGGAATGCACAACTGTGCACAGTGTGGGTGCGTCGATGTGGAACAGATGTTGGTGACATTTGAGAATTTGTTAAGGCAGAGATACTGAGCAACCCCCCAAAGCACTACCTGTGCTCTCGTCACTTTGAAGAAGACATGTTTGAGTTAGATTTTCGCTTTGAGTTGATGCCAGATTCCATGAAACCACGTAGACCTCGCCGTATATTCAAGGCCAATGCACTACCAACGCTGTTTGACTTTGCCCAAAAACACACGGAATACTTTGGTGCAACGTATTGAACAGAATATGCGAAGAAAGGTATGTATGCTTTTTGAGTAACAACTACTATTAAAAGATGTCTGGACCCTAGTGTCCAATGACCAGTATTGAGCAAGCAAGCAAGCTTAAAGACCTTTAAGCAATACCAGGATTGTATATAGTCACTAAGGGCGATGTCACTTGTTAGTTACTTACTGAAGTTCATGTGAAATTTCATAACATTATCTGTAGTCTAAAGTCAGGTGGAGATAACAAGGTTCTTAACTATTTGATTGTATTTGTACTACATCAGTGGTGTGCACAGATATTACTGTTGTACTTGTATTTGTGCCCTAAATGGTGTGCAGAAATGTTACTGTTGTAGATGAACTTGGAAGTGCATGAAGATCACTGGGTCTATTAAAGTTTACAGTGTAGTGCATGAAGTTCTCCTGTATTTTGCAGCTTGTGGAGGACCTGCTGTCAGAACCACAGCCCATACAACAGCATTTGGAGGAGACGTCCAGAAGCAGTAATATGCAGGTAAATCAAATGAGTTGCATCAGGCAAAAGTACACTTGTACTTAACCTATGCACTCCGTTTTTAAAATTTTTGCAAAAAGGTTTATAAGTACGGCATCAGTGCAATGTATTATTACATTTGTACTGCAATGATAGTGAGACATTTCATTCGTAGATGATTGGAAAATCGATATGTGACTGACTAGGGTACAGTTGACTAACAGTTGTACATCTGTGGGAGTATCAGACTCCACACAGGCTTGGAAGTATGAGTAGTTAAATCTTAATAAAATCTGCATTTACAGGATGGATGTTCTGATGACCCAAATGTTAAGGTGATAAGAGTCTTGTCAGTAACACTTTCCTGTAATGGAATTTTGTATGTATAGATGACTGAAACAGGAAGGTGTGTAGGACTCTTAGTTTGAAGAGCTCATGGTGAAGTAATGTGTATTAGAAAGGGGAAGTTGCACAATGCTGGGTACAAATTCACATGACTTTGGCAAATATTTTGGCCCACTTTGGTAGAAGAGTGTACCTAAACAGATGGCACTGACACATTGTACAAAACTAAATGGTGTGTATACATAAACAGATAGCCATGCATACATCAATGTGTAACTCTTAATTGTACTCCATTTGGCTTACCAGCAGCATGCATCAGTATTCCAGCATGAGGATTGCTGTGAGGGAACGCAGATGGACGTTACAGAGCAGAATACCAGTGTGAACATAGAGTCAGGCATACCTCCAACTTATGTAAGTGATATGTACCAGTTAGTACATCAGAGAAATAACAGATGATATCAGTGTACTGAGATTCCTTTTGGTTGTGATTCAGTAATCACCCTAGTCTCTTTCGTGTTTTCCAGTGGACTTTTGGATTGCATCCCTTGGCACCTGTGGCCATCATTTTAGCACTTTGTACATGGTCAGCTTCTCCCGGAAATCAGAGTAGACAGTGTGCAAAAATTATGAAGGGATATGGCACAGACGAGTGTAGCATACCTGCATGTGTCCGATATATTTACAGTAGCAAATTCACAGTTGCGTTTCTCTTGAAATTGTTGGGCTGGTAGGTCACAATGTCAGTCTGAGGACATGGCAGACCAGTGTATGTAAGATTAAGTTGAAATTGTAAATCCGGTGTGATATGCAACCAGAAGTGCAGGTGTTTGAATGACCACATTAGACTGTGACTCCGGACATCTATTATAAGGCTTAGTGTTTGTGATGTATTTGTAAATGGCCACCACAGCACAAGCATTACAAGCATGAATGCCCCTCAAGTTATTGTCACAGCACATCAGTTCGTAACACGATTGTCATGATTCATTCCGACATACCTACACTGACCTGTGGCAGTGAAAAGGTACATTTTTAGGCATGAAAATGCTGCAAGGCTTTATGCACTTGGCCTTATTGTGTATGCTAATTGTAATGTATCTAAGGTGATAGGTGATGCTCCCAAATTCACATATAAAAACAAATTGAACCTTCACAGGATGTTATGTGGTCCAAGCAGGATAGATGGAGAAATGTCTGTTGGCATCAATCATATAACTAAGAAGTGCCACAAATGCAATCAATGTAGATACATCAAAGAGTCGGATACGTTTATACATCCAGTTGCACAACAAGAGTTTACATTCACAGTATCAGCTACATGTGAATCTGAACATGTAATATATCTGGCCACCTGCCTATCCTGCCCCGCATTTTACGTGGGAAAAACGGACCGGAAACTCAAAGAGAGAATTAGGGAACACGTCTATAAAATCAAGGTGTCTTGTCTAATGCCCTTGCTAAACATGTATATAACACATCGACTGAACATAGTTTCGTATTTCAAGTCATAGATGTGAATAGACCTAATATCAGGCGAGGAGATATATCAAATCAAACCGAACAGACGGAGGTGAAATGGATTATCAGACTAAGGGCTGATTGGAGCCCTGGCCTGAATGACAGGGTATCTATAAAACCAGTACTCAAAGCCAGAAGACTTCGTTGAAAACAAAATTGACACATTTATAATAATGTTAGTGACATTCACCCTTAGCATAGTTGAACTTATTCACATAACTCCATATGGCTCCCTATATAATACGTAAAATTCACAACATATTTATTTCTACCTTTTACACGTTTTATACACATTTTTCATGCAGCTATATGTGATCTATTTATATTATGCTAAGTGCGCATGGATAAATGATATAAACCATACGCCTTAGTATCGACTATGTATATATATATATATATATATATATATACTTTTTATATAATTTTTATGACATATGAAATTTTTTTTTTAAATAATTGATAAGTAGTTTGTATGTGTATTTATGTAAGATCTGAGGTGCGTATGGGGAAATGATGTAAATCACAAGTTTAGACATTGATCTTCAGATAATTCTTGTATCATAGCTGTAAATGATGTTGCATATCTCTATATGCGCTGCTATATACAATGAAACAATAGCAGATGTCCTCTGCGCACATACAGTGAATTTGTAAAGCGCTTGTGTGATTTTTATATTTTAACGTTAAATTATGTTATGTATTTTTCCATGTACTGCTATATATAATCAAATAATAGCAGATGTATTCTGTGCACACATAGTAAGTTTGTAAAGCGCTATGTTTATCATAGCCCTTAGATATATAAGTGCACAGTTATTTGTTTATTGTTTTGTTTATTTTTAACAGGATGTGACATCAAGAATTTTACGCCACATCCTTTATAAATATAAGTGTATACCATTTGAATTTTTGTAATGGCCTGAAGAAGACCTAGTTGAAAGCGCTAGCCGGGTGTTTTATTTAATAAATTATCTTTGTTTTACTCCGCTGAACGCTTGAGGTATTTTTTCGTGTGTTCATACAAGCTATTGTTCGGTGGAGATGGTCGATAAAAGTCTGAAATATTCTACATGTCTTTGGGAGTGATTTGAGACTTCAACTTGTTTTATGCAGCTGAACCCGCAACTTGAATTGTGCTGTTTTTCGGCAGTGACTATATTTAATACTTATGGACATAGAACATTGAGCCTCTGCCTTTCCGTGCAACAATTTTGATATAATTGTAATGTATGACAATCAGTATTGAGATATACTGCTAAGGATGGCTATACTATGTATTCTAAACAGGTGGAAATGGAACTTGGACCAGTCTTTACAGACGCCATTGTGGACAACAGTGAGGTAATGATACGCAGATTGAGAAAAACAGGTAAGTTGAAGAACAAGTCCTGTCAGACCCAAAATATGCTGACTGCAGTAAGTGTTGGAATACAGACAAATATACCAGAAACTAGTAGTAACACATCTGAAGCAAAGTTGATCCAAAGCCATAATGTTGCTATTCAATTTCCAGAAGTAGTAGTGCAAATATTTGTAGATCACAATTACAGTAAGGTGTCCAAATGCAAACAGAAGAGAAATGATTTGCAGCCAAGCACAGAAGAGGACATAGGTCATAGTAATGTAGAGAGTGCGAGTAATCCTCATTCAGTGGTACAGTCTTGCATTGAAGCAGTGCAGGTCCAAGAAGAAAGTGAGGGCAGCATGTGTAGTGACAACAGTATTGAGGATTGTATGTCTGAAGGAAGTATACCAAATATGGGTAATGAGAATCTGGAAGACCCAGACTGGGGAGAATCCTCTATAAGCATGTCTCAGTCTGAGGCAGACGATTCATTCCAGGAATTGTCAGAGGAGGAAGACATTGTTGGACAAAAAAAAATTCATTGTTTTTGAGGCATGCCTCGATAACTTGTTGATGAAACTTATATGTCCAGTGTGCAGGGCAGCAGCTTGTGAAATTGAGAAGATCATACTTGGAACGTTTGTTTGTGTTAAAGTGTCCTGCTTTAATGGACATGAAATTCTAAGGTGGGAAAGCCAACCACTGCTTGGTCGAATGCCAGCAGACAACCTAATGAGTGCTGCCGCAGTACTGTTTAGCGGTAGTACTTACGCACACATATCAAGGTTTTGTGCCTACCTAGGTGTAGAATTCATAGGAAAGATGACATACTATGACATACAGAGCCAATATCTTTTCCCAGTGGTGCAATTCCATTGGCATGAGCAGCAGAAGGAGCTGTTGAATGACATTGAAGGGAGACTGATAAGGTTAGGTGGTGATGGACGCTGTGACAGTCCTGGATTTTCCGCTAAGAACTGTACCTACAGTATGATGGATTTAGACACAGGATACATACTGGATTTTGCTGTGGAGCAGGTCTGTGAAGGGGTGGCATCAGTGGGACTGGAGAAAATAGGTTTTGAGAGGTGCATGAAAAATGTATTTAAATGTAATTAGTAAGGGTGTGAGTATCGGAGTAGTAGCAACAGATAGGCATCGGGGTATAGCATCTCTAATGCGTACTCAATTTACTGACATAGATCATCAGTTTGACATTTGGCACATGTGCAAAAGCATTAGAAAAAAAATTATGCTGGCTGCCAAACAGAAAGGACAAGAGGATTTACTGCCATGGTGCCGCAGTATTTGTAATCACTTGTGGTGGTGTACAGCAACATGTGAGGGTGATCCAGTATTACTTATGGAGAAATGGTTGTCCCTGTCATATCATGTGATTGACCAACACAGCTGGGGGGCTGCAACCAAATATGTGAAATGTCCACATGAAGTCCCAGTCCCTCATGGGAGTGATAAGAAATGGCTAGAGGAAGGAGGGGAGTGCCACAATGCACTGCATAAGATTGTCAGTAACACATTCTTTATAAAAGATCTGAAGCAGACGACAAAGTTTTGTCATACTGGCAATCTGGAGGTATTCCATGCATTGCTGTGTCGTTACTGTCCAAAGTTAGAGCACTTTAGCTATGGAGGCATGAAAGCAAGAACAATGTTAGCAGTCTTGGACCACAATGCAAATCAAAATAGGGAGCATTTAGTTATTAGATGCCCCTCTAGTCGCTCCGGGCCAGTTGGTGAAAAGAGATACAGAATAGTGTATCCCAAGGCCAAGCAGGAGTGGATAGCAAAGCCTATATTTGAAGGTAGGAAGTATGACTACATCTATGACCTCATGATGAACGTAGTGTCTGCCAAGACAGGTAGTCAGTGTGGATCCAATGCAAGTACCAGAGCTGCTCAGAAACATAGATAGATCTGAGCGGCCAGAGAAAAATAATGTGGTTGCCCGTTTACAGTCACGCTTCGGCAGTAAGTCGTAAGGTACACTTAAAAAAATTTACTGTTATGACTATTTGCTAACTACCTGAGTCCAGGGTAAATTAAGGATAACAGCAAAAGTAAATTAAGGCACCAAAGTTACACACTGGAAATCAGTCACTGTACTTTATTGCAGAAGACAAACGGCAATAAACTACAGTGACTGATTTCCAATGTGTAACTTTGGTGCCTTAATTTACTTTTGCTGCTGTTGTGTGTTTTGGGCACCTCAGTGTACCTGCAGCCATTTGGTTTTTGCATCTTCAGTTCCTAAATTAAGGATAAGTTGCTTGTCATGTGCGTATGTGGAAAGAGACAAATTTTTAAGCAGTGCCATTGGTATGTATTAAGTACTAAACAGTGTCAGATAGTCTGCGAGACTTTGACAGCAGCGGCCTGTCTGATTACTGTCACTCAGTAAGGAAAAAAATCCAGGCAGAAGCGTCACTGTTGAAAACATGAGAAAAGGTAGAGTGGGTCTAGCTTCATATCTCTTTGGTAAATGAGACAGTCATGGTGAGGCAGTAACAGAAGTAGATGGTAACTCATCTATGAAAGTTAAATGTAGCTGTTTGATGGGATGGGCCATTCAATTTGTGTTGCGTGCACTAAATTGTAGGCAGGCCAGTTACTGAAAGATAACGCAAGAAACAGTGTCAGTCTGCCAGACTGAAGTGACCAATCTGAATAGTGTCATTCAGTACAGTAACTAATGTAGGAAGAAGCATTACTAGTGATAATTTGCGAAGTGCTTGACTCCCTCAAGCTTTATATGTCCTTTGAAAGTGACAGAAGGTGATGTTAACTCATGGTTGAAAGTTCAATGTAGTTGGTGGATGGGATGGGACATTCAATTTGTGTCATTTGTAGTTAGTCTGGGTTTTCCTCCACTTTTGCCCATTTTCATGGTTGAAGACTTGTGTCGCTTTGAACATGGGTGGTATGGGTGAGAGAAATAGGGAATGGCCTTAGCTAATGATATGCAACCTGTTAATTTTCAGGTGACACGTCAGTGTATAGTAGCTGAAAATTAGTTTGTCTGAGTGGGTATTAATATATACAGAACAACAGGTGATCCATGTAAAGTGTATATGCATATAATGGTGTAAAACAGCTAATCCATGTAAAGTGTGTATGCATATAATGGTGTCATTTATTCCAATGGTTCTCTCTCGTCTATGAGTCCTGGTGATTGAGAAAAAGTGATGTGAAAGTTGAGTGATCCATTTTCCAGTAATGAAAACTTTGCTGTCCTGACCATTGCTGGAGCGACCATCCAACTGCCGATGGAAATGGTACTTGACATGGATGACAGAATTACTGAGCTGACAGACAGCAATGCAGGGTATCACAGGTGATTTTACAGCACACAAGAAGTAAGGATTAAGTCATACATAAGTGTCTATCTGTAACCTAACAGTATGTGTTATTGATGTGCATTTACAGGCGATGTGAATGAGGAGATCTCAACTGAAGAAATATAACCTGAATGCAGTGAAACGATCGTCCGAGTACTCATGGTAAATATTGCACAAAGGAAATATTACAGCCAAGGTAAGTGTGATTGAGTTAATAATGATAGCCCTTGAAGCAAAGATGACAGCTCATAAGCGAGTTTGAAAGGTATACAGTACTCATACTTGTTAGTGGAAGGAACTGTCTTGATAGTGTGTTGTACATGATTGTTTTCTTTATGGTGAAGGAATTATGTTGGAGCCAGAGTGGCATTGGTTCTAGGTTGCCATATTCAAAGTGGTTATAGTGCGAAGATAAAATGTATAGTGATAACAGCATTCTGCAATACCAGCTGGAACAGGTTTCAGCTCACTGCACATTGCTGGACATGAACACTGCAGAGGCATGCTGTACCAAGGGTGATGGACATTGAGACTGACCCATGAGAGGGATGGTTGTTGAAACTGTCTGTTGCATGATGCACTTGCACAGGAGAGGGAATGGGAGGGTTCAATGGCAAGTCATTTGATTACAGTCTGTGGTGGTATAATAGAAAGATTTTAACAGTTGCAATGGTCATTGTCTGTTGACTTGACGTGCTTGACACACAGCTATGTTAAATGTAGTAAGGGAAGGGAAACTGAAAGGTTAAGGTGTGTTGACATGAAAGCATGGCGGTGTTACACTTTTATGAATGATGTGCAAGTGGAAGGGAAGGGCAATAAACGGCGGACTGACTGCTTGGAACATAAAAATGAGAGGCAGTGGTAGGTCAATGCTACTAATTAGTGGACATGCAGCTGACATATTGCTATGTGTTATAGCAAACATTCATGCACATAGTTAATTTAATTGGAAATCTTGTATCCTTATTTTGGCACACTGAATGCAGGCACACCCGTAGGATAAGTATATTGCTGGTCGTTCATGGTTTTGTGTGTTCAGGACTATTTCATATATGTAATTGCATCATTATTTTTGTTTGATACACTTTGGTATTACAGACAGTCTGTTAGTTGCAGTAGTGTACTGAATTTGATCAGGCCATGCACCGGGATAAAGGCAAAAATCATACTAAGCAAAGCCCTTGTATGGATGAAGTATGTACTGTTAACCAAAAATACATTGAGCTTATGTAACTAGCAGGAACCAATTTCCATAGACACCCTTGCACAATCACTGAGAAGACATTCATTGTTAGACATGAGCCAGAGTAGCAAGTGGGTGGTGACATGGCACAGGAATCACAATGTTCAAAATCCTGTGTAGCCGTTATGCCCCGTAACAGTGTTTATAGTCCCAGGCTTTGTACAGTGTGCTCCCTGTCACCTGTGTATATGATGATGGCTGGTACCCATGACACACTGTAACTTGTGTGAACATGTACTAAAGTCTGATACACAGTGTGAGACAGCGTAACATTATGCAGCATTCACCAATTTGATGGAGGTTTGTGTGATGTGCTACATCTATTTAATGTATTTTAGGTATCCTTAAGTAATTTGTAGGGCCTACACACATTTACACAAAGGGGAGAGCGCTATGACGTGCTTTTGGATCTCAGGTGGCAATATTTTGGAGACCTTGGAGTAAGATGTGCAATATTGCCAAAAGGGCACACAGCACTGCCTGGTACAATGACTTGTAATAATGTAGATGGGAAAAATATGGAGTCAAAATTGTCAGTCTGTACTCATGACACTGACATCAGTATTACTCCAGTGTGCTTGACAAGTTTAGTTACTACAACTGCAAATTGGATGCTGCAATCCTTATTTTAATGACGGGTGTAAACCTTACGTGATGTTTTCTGCGTACTGCACGTCTCTTTTGTTTTAAAGATACCAAAGTCAAATTATTAATGTTAAAATTATGAAGAAATGTTTGGCTGAGTAGTGTCTACTGCCAATTAACAGCTCGATATACGACCAGTGTAGCAGTAAGATGTGAAATCTGCACAAAGAAAGGCAGGGAGGCCCTCAAAAGTAAATTTAATAATATGGAAAAAGGACTAGAGGATTGCTAAATAGTATCCGCTAGGGTTGCCAACCGTCCATAATTCTTCCGGACTGTCCTGAATTAAGGGACACTGTCCGGAAGAATGGAAATGGTGCACTGTGCACATTTTCATTTATGTTTTAAAACAATTTTTCTTTATTTTTTTGGGGCGTTCTTCTTTAAGAACGCCCTTTGCGACCGGGTGCAGATGACGAAAGCAGTGTCTTTGCGACTGTTTACATCTGTTAGTACTCACTGTCTTCCACGCATGGAATTTGAATTATAAAGATGATGGACTGCTTGCTGAAAAGTCCCAGGCAAAGCATGAGTCCGGCTGGTATTTGCTCTGAGTTTTCTCTAATCCAACACTGCTGCACATGTAAGTTCCGCTTTTAATTTATTTTTTTCCCCCTCAGCTCATACTGTGTTGAATTACAATGGGGCAGGGTGCTGCAGTCCTGAGTATGTGCTCCTATGGTGCCTAGTAGTAACTATGCACCTGTTTGCAGTTTGCCATGCATTTCCTATTGCAGTATTACTGGCAGCTTACCATTTTTTAACGTAACATAGGCAATCAATTCTTCAAGGGCAGCATGCATTGATCTGTAGATGAAACACTGAAATATAAAATTGTTTGCTATCAGCAACTTGTCATCTATTTAATGTGGAATTTAGATGTTTTACTTCTGCACTCTGCAGAGATTGTGCATATTGACTGATACTGGTGGATTTTAATGACATACGAATGAGTGGCCATTTATGGTTAAAATGTTATGAATTGGGGAGTTTTGTCAATCTGTTTGTGTTTTGTTTCAATGATTACTGGCAAAATCTTTACAACTATGAATTTAACACACAGTCTAACAAGTGGTGCTGTTACTGTTATCACATCATTGCTGTCAAAAATAAGTCTTGTTGAGGGCAATGTGTTTGTGTGTGTTTCTAAAAGCTGCAAGTTGAACATTAGCCATATGTTTTTAATTCGCTTATCAATGAGAAATCAGAATTGTACAGATAAGTATCTACCATTTTTGAGAGGTAGTTGGTATATGAAAAGAGCACCTATAGCATTACTTCTGCCTGATTACTGATGAGGCTTGTTGAGCAGCAGTGTCTGTCAAAGAGCAATATTGCTATCTTATTTATGTGAAGACTTCACTGTCACATCTCATCTGATGATGCAGCCTCTCTAAAGGGGCATGCATAGTCATCTGGGACAGTACGTATGTGGGGGGTTTGTACTCAAGTACCCTATTAGAACACTCTGGATTTTTACTGTGAATTGGTTTAAGGGAACTAACATATGGCCATTTTCATACAGTGAACTTATCCAACATTTTAGAGGACTGTGTTGCTACAACCTGGCAATATATGCTATTTAAGTATATCAGTAATATGTCAGTTTTTATTTCATTAGAGATTCTACATGAGCATGTCTTAAAGATGTGATGGCTGCTAATTCATGTCTGCTAGCCGTTATGTACTAAAATTTAATACAATCAGGAAGGTACATCAAATAACTTTTGCTTGGCTTTAAAAATGTGTGCAAGGGGCCTATGATTTGAAAAAACCCAAAGGTAAACTTAATCCACCACTGGCTAGATGCATTTTCTTTGAATGTAGGTTTCAATGTTGTTTTACTGAATGTGAGTTTTACAGGCAAATAAGTATTAAAGCTATGTCTGTTTGGGAGAGACTGTATTGCTTGCTTAGCAAATGGCTGTTAGTGTTTTGTGCTGTAAAATTCGAAATAAGTTTTACTTTTAAATCCAAGTATCTGTAATCATTGTAGAAGTAAAGCCGAAAACAGTATGCACACAGAGTTTTGAACAGTATGTATGGCAACTGGGGAGAAATGGAGAGATAGCCAAGTAATGGGACACCCGAATGGCTGTGCGTGTGTGTGTGTCTGTCTGTGGGGTACCGCATGCGTAGGGGGGGGGGTGCATGTGTGTGTGTGTGGGGGGGGGTACTGCATTTTACTTTCATGTTCATGTCCAGAATTTTTGACATGCAAAGTTGGCACCCCTAGTATTAGCTGAATTAGAGACTATCGTATTAAGCTCTCAAAGTGCCTCAGTTATCTGTGTTATGCAATTGATACATACATGCAGAAAATAATTAGTACCCCACCACCAAAAAAAAATTTCACTGCATGGAGTATAGAAAACAGTGAGTTTTCGGTACATGCTTTTACTGTGCCACCATCATAGACACAGGTTTGCAGTCTGTTTTACAGTCCTTAAAAATGTGTGAAGATGATCCAGTGTCACTTAAAATACAGAAGAAACATGTCACTAGGCTGATGTTCCTCACACAGATTGTAAAACAAACATAAGTTAACATAATAATGTCTTATAGAAATAAGGAGGAAATAAAAAAAGTGTAGACAATAAAATAATCAAAAGTTATCCTCAACTGTTTTACGAAATTTAATTTGAAATTTTTTACATAAATCTTTCAGCTGCTGTCTAACAAATGATTCTGCAGGCAGAGGGGAAGACATTTGAAATGGCACTCCCTTCCTTTCAATTCAGAGCTGTCAGTTGCAGTGAAACTTTTCACACCTCTGCAGTAGTGTGGGAGGAGGGGACTGGCAATTCATTCAGGACTACAAAAGAACACTTAGAACAAAGGCAGCCAATTTAGCTACAAGTCTGTCTGCTGCTAGATAACTTCAGATTATAGTGTAAAGCAAGCCTTGATCAAAACATAAATGAGGGTGATTAGCAACCGAAAAGAAGCAGGCCTAACACAGAAGGCAGGAGCGGCCCTAGGTCAACTGGTGCCCTAGGCAAACCAGCTCCACGACACCCCCAACACATTATCTGGTGCCCCCATCCTGGTCTACCTACACCAAATAAATAAGTGCCCCTGCTACACCGGCACCCTAGGCGGCCGCCTAGTTGGCCTATGCCCATGACAGAAGGAATACAAACTGACAGTGAGTCACAGATTTCCCATTACATGTCAATGGCATGGGAATTCACAGTTACTTCCTTATGTCTGGCATGAGTCACAGAAAGGAGACTTGAAATGCTTTATGGGAAAGAGAAAGGCTTGAAGGAGAAGAAGATCACGTTGCTATAGCAAGCCCCATCGGTAGCCATGTTGTGGTAAAGTAGCTAAAATTACTAATAAAGCACTTAGAGTCAATCTTAGGTGTTAAAATAGGTCTGGAAACAAAGATAGACTGAAAAAAACATATTTTTTAGTTCTAGGGTGGAGTGGTCTGAAAGTTGTGTCTTTCTCACTATTGATGTAAAAGATCTATTTACATGTATTCCACGTTTGGAAGGACATGAATTTTTTGGAGATAGTATTCACAAACATTCTGATTTATCTATTGATGAACAATTATTAATTTTGGAACTTATGGAGGTTGTATTAGACAACAATTATATCAGTTTTCAAGGGGAATACTATCAGCCAAGTTAGTGGCGTAGCTATGGGAGCAGCCTGTGCTCCCATCTACGCAAATTTGGTGATGTTAGAATGGGAGGACAGATATGTGTTAAAAAGTATTTACAAGCAACACATTAAATGCTATCTTAGATTTTTGGATGACATTTTTGTGTTGTGGGAGGGTACTAAGGAAAGTATTATACAGTTTATGGAATATTTGAACAACACGACAAACTTCCTGGTCTTTACACATACTGTCAACGAATATAGTATAAACTACCTTGACATCACAATCCAAAAAATACCACAAGGTTTTAAGTCCAGGATTTTTCGTAAGGCAACATGGTGTAATAGTTATTTGCACCATGAAAGTTTTCATCCTTTTCATCAAAAAAGGTGTCTTGTTAAGGGACAAGCAGTGAGGTTAGCAAGAATGACATCTGATTTCCTGGATTTGTTTGAAGAATTCAATTTCCTGGGTATGAAATTTGTTGAAAGAGGTTACCCAAGGGAATTGGTGGGTGAAATTCTGGAAGAAGTATACAACAGTTGGGGCACCAAGTATAAAGCATTATTAGGTGTACCTTTTAATAAAGTAGCAGAACCAAAAAAGCAAGTTAAAAATTACAAGGGGGCATGTGTTATGGAGTTCAATTTGTTTTCTGATTTTTTCACACATATTGTGAGAGCAAATTGGTGTATATTAAAAACCAATAAGGAACTATATGAAATAGTAGGGGAGAGACCTCATTTCACTTACAAGACAGGTGCAAATTTTAAAAGGCTGTTCGAAAGGGTTGATAATCAGAAAATTAGCAAAAAAGCAACAAGTTCATGTGGTAGGTTTGGGCAATGTTCCTATATTTACAAAGAATCCTTAACATTAAATAATGGATTGAAAAGTGTAGTCAAATTTCGTAAAGGTAATTGTAACACCAGGATGTTGGTTTATCTGGCCACTTGTACTCAGTGCTCAGCATTCTACGTGGGTAAAACTGAGAGGGCACTGAGAGATAGAATGTACGAGCACTTAAAGGGGCACTATCTCGTTTCTAAAATCACTTGCTTGCTAGAGACTTTGTTTACATTTTAGTGCAGTGTAAGTCACATGTTCACACAGAGGCAGGGTTTTCAGAGAAACTTATTAGCATACTGATACTGCAGGTCAGATTTCACAAACTTCAGTGGGGGAGGGAGACTTTACAGCATGTCATTTGTATTTTCCTTCCCCCACCCATAGGCTATTAGATTAGTTGAGTGAGTGATTTAGCATCAGCCAGAAATGCTTTCTAATCATACACACTCACACTCAGATCTGTAGCCTTTGCAGCAGTGAAATGACATTTTCAGTATGTGCTTGTTTTTTTCTAAAACTGATTATCCCAACCTAAGCAATTGCATTTTTTTGTTTGTTTTTGTTTCATGCTTGCTGTTACATGCTTTTTCCCCTTCACTAATAATTATTTTTCATATTGTCAGCAATAGTGTTGCTTATTAGTGCATGCACTCATGCATACATACATTTATAAGATAGTTTCCCTCATTTCACAGGACAGCATTGCAACTTGGAAACAAACCCAGTGAGTTGCAAATGTCCTAATATTCTAGAAGAATAAAATCTTACAATGCTTCAATAAAAATACATATCAACTTTGAAAATGAATCTTGTTACTGAACTAAAAGTATTTTCCCATTAGTTGACACCCTTCAGGAATCACAAAGTAACTGTCTGTATAATACTGATTCCATCCAACTGAATTTATTTTCTTTTTTCTTCCCTGCACTGTGGTAAAATGTTTGGATCTTTCACTCATTTTCTGAATATTTGACTGCAAGAGAGTTACACTGGTTAACACCTGAAAAGTTGAAGCAAATGTAGTCTCTGCATTTCCGTATATTTTCCTATCTGTGTGCATAAGTGTGCATGCAAACTGTAATCTAAGTTTATATTCAAGTGGCTGTAAAACCGCATTCATGCAATGACTTACTGACCGGCTTGCGATTCTAGGCATTCTTGAATGTTTGTCAGATTTGTATGTGCTGGATATGTGATAATGAGTGTATTTTATTAAAACTTTGTATGAAGTGCACATAACGGTTTCTCATAGCTTTTCTCAAACTTGCCTCTTTTGTGACTCAGATGGCTGTGTTTTTTTCAAATCTTTATTTTATTTTTATTTCATTAACAACATTTTGATGTACAATAGCAAAGAAATGGCTGTATTGATGCGACCACTCCCCCCTAGATGGAAACAGATAATTTAAATAAATAAATGCATGCGTCGTATCATTAGGTGTTTCATATGTATTGCTTTGGTTGTTTAAAATGTATTCTCTGTATATGTTTATGTCTTTATATATCCAAGTATATTTGTATGTCTACACACACACACACACACACACACACACACACACACACACACACACACACACACACACAGAAAATGCATATAATATATGTGTGTGTATACACATATATACATATATATATATATATATATATATATATATATATATATATATATATATATATACACACACACATATATATATATATATATATATATATATATATATACAGTGGATATAGGTTCATAGATTAGTACTAAGCAAACAGTTCTTGCGAGCCATTTTAAGCCTAGCCAATTATCCCTTGTGAGACTCAAACCCTGCACCTTGTGTTTGTAACAATATATATACACATGCACACTCTCATACACTGGCATGCAGGAAATATTTTGACTAAGGTGACAGTATAACTGTGCCTAACAGCATTTGTGTCACTGACCCTTTATTGCTAGTTTTACAACTAAGAGTTTTTTTTCCATTTGTCATATGCCACTTGACAAGAGTATTAAAAGTGTGACTCAGACTGCAGAAACTATAGACCCACAAGCTTAACCAGCCTTATCTGTAAGGCCATGGAACGAATCATCACGGACCCAATGGATAAGCACATAGGTAATCTCCAAACCCTTGATCCAACAGTTTGGTTTTGTCAAAGACAGGTCATGCCTGTTAAACCTGGTAGACTTCTTCAAAAACATCACCAGCACCATAAATTAAGGCAAATCTGTGCATACAACCTATGTTTTACTTAGCAAAGGCCTTCAACACAGTCCCACAATCAGGCATCATTGATAAACTCTCCCAGTTAATCAACCCTTAGTTGTCAGGTTCATAGGTTCATAGGTTCATACTAGGCTATCTGCCCTAGGGCATTTATAAGCCTAGCCAGAATGTGTTTGGCTTTTGCCACCCATTTTAAATTTATTTTGCTATGCCCTTTTTCGAGGTTAGTATACTGTGCCTCTGTCTAACAGTGACACAGAAGTGATACCCAGGGTAAACCTACGATCTCCCATCCACTCATCAAGATTCCTCTTGAAGAGAGTCAATGAGGGACTCTGCCTAACCTGGACTGGGATTTTATTCCAGAGTGAAGGGAGCCTCTGGGTTATGAATCTGTCCCTCCAGCATGTCCTATTTATTTCAGTGCTGAGGTTCAAGCCTCTCGAGCGCGTAGCTCGATGGGATTTGGATTTTCTGAAGTGCAGCATGTCCATTAATTCCGGGTTGGACATGGCTTTATACGTCAGGCACACATCGCCTCTGGACAGGCGGTATGCCACTGAGTAGAGCTGGAGTTTCTTTAACCGGGCAGCATATGGCATCTGTATGAGCCCTTTGATCCTCTTGGGTTGCTAACTGGCTCATTGACAGATCACACTCAAAGTTGGGGACTTTACCTCAACCAGCAGACTCTTTAGCAGTGGGGTTCCACAGGGATCAGTGCTGGACCCCGTATTGTGTGGAATATACTTCTCTGAAGTTCTGGCTAGAACAGAGTGGCTGTGGCTGACTAACTTTGCTGATGACTGCAAATGAGGTGCAATCACTGAATCTCCAAACAATGTCAATATACTTCAAGAGAGACTTACACAGTAACCCGATGGATAGTCAAATGACTCATGGATAGGACACATGAAATTGGGGGGGGGGGTTTCCACCTCCACCAATAGGCTAGGCCTGTTACTAGTATTGTTCTACAGGGCTCAGCACTTAGACTGCTCCTGTTTGGAATACACTTCTCTGAACTCATAGCAAATATGGAGGGTCTTTGGGTGACCAAATCTGCAGATGACTGAAGTTGGGTGCAATGACTGATTCCACCAAAGATGTAGATACCCTTGAGGAGGGTCTGAGAGCAAAGTAACTGGTGCCAGAAACATGGCCTAATACTCAATGCCAAAAAATGTATGTTTATACCCTTTTGGAAGAAGACCACCCCTGCAAATTGCAACATTGATAACACTCGCCTAAGAGTAGACCCAGTGGTAATGGACTGGATAACTCAGGTTGACAGTAACCTGAACTTTGATCACCATGTGTCCATGGTGGTGAGAAAACCTTCTATGTGGGGCAAGTTATAAGTTATAGCATGGCATCCAGATCTAAGGAGATCATAATCCCAGTATGCTTAGCCCTCATTAAACAAATATTCAAGTAGACTGCACTCGTCAGCATGTACCTGATCATGCATTTGCAACAACTATAGTGGCCACAGAGATTCCTCATTAAAAGACTACATAGTGTAAATAACATGTCCTGTGTAGATCACCTCAAACCCTTGTCCCTGTACTCGGTCTCCTACAGACTACTGAGGGACAATCATTACCTAGCCTACAAGGCCTTCTCAGATCCAGGCCTGATGAATATGCCAAATATTGGCAAAACAAACAGCACAACAATTACCCATTCTAAGGATCTAAACCTCATCTGTGACATAAGCAAAATATGTTGGAGGAACAGGTGTGTGCTTGAGAGATTACCCATTTTCTGGAAAGAACTCACTATTTATGTGAAACAGAACTCTTCTTTAAGCCTATTCAAATAACATTTCGACCAGTGTATGGGAAATCATAAATTCACCCATGCGTCTCACCTGTGGGCTTTATGGACAGCAGCAGCTTACAGATGTTCTAAGGCACAGGCATACAACAAAGCCTTTCTAGTCCTTGGGCTTAAAAAGGCTCTAGGGCCATTAGATTGGTAACCTGCAATGAGCATTTCTTCTAGTGATTTGCAAATACATGAAATTGCTTTCCTTATAAATTTGTTTAGCAAGAACATGTTGGAATCCAGAAAAATACATATAATAACCAAAATCAGCTATAGTAGAATGTAGGAAAAGGCAGGAAACCGGTTAGCAATGAGCTTCTTTTTAAATAAACTATACATTACTGGGTAAGACACTGATGTATAAAATGCATTTTATATAGCATATGTCACAGACAGAAGTAGGTTAAAAAATAAAAAAGACAACTGGGTACACAAGCTCCAGGATAACAAAGTGCCCGATCCTCATATGTGCACTGGTTCCAGGACTGGAAAAACTGACAGTGTAGAATCTTCACGACACAGAAACATTCCAACAGTGGGGTTAGGCCAGGTTCAGGGAGAGGATGCCCTTGCCCCATTGTAGAAGGAAGTAGTAGTCCACAAGAACTGATGGGCCAAAAAAGAGCCCTAAAGAAGATAGAATGGACTACTGAGGATAAGAAAGAAATTATGTATAGTTACTATTATGCAAAAAGCTAAGAATTTGCAGATAGAAGATATTCAAAAAAGATTGAGAGAAATCAGAGGAAAGAAAAATATGTGGACAAGGAAAAACTGTCAAAACTTTCAAATGCATTTTTGTGTTAATTAATAGAACAGATCCATAAACAAAACATTATATAGACAAAAAAACATTGGGCTGTTTGGAAGAAGTAACCAATGTAGTGCAAAAATGTAAATAAAACCTAGAGATTTTTT
>NC_056739.1:749616043-749708921 GCF_019279795.1 Protopterus annectens | reverse complement strand
CGGCAGCCCATCTGCTGCTGATATAGGTCTCAGCCTCTTAGAGGAAGAAATCAAAGACAAAACATAAAATCACGGAGGGAACAAAACAGCTAGGATAACAAAACAAATAGGCAGAGATATAAAATACTGACTTTACAAAATTAGAAAGTTGCTGGAACAACAAGGGTGTGTACTGAAACCAAACTGCAAGAGGGAACTGCAGAGATCGCCAGAAACGGCAATTTTTGGTGTTATCAAAAGTGTAAAACGAGCGACCGTTTATGCAGATAGAGGAAGTATATCAGCAAATATAAAAAAAATTACTTAACTAAAAAAAAAACAAGCATTACAATAACTTAGAATGAGCAAGTCAAGGTAGGAACGTAAAAGCTAACTGTAGCTGACACTGGGAGCCAAACTCAGATTGAAATCAAAGGTATACCGGATGTTTAATAGAAAATGAACTGTGGGTGGGAATGGGAGTGACGTGGTAAAATGGGCGTTAATTTAGTGAACTAAAGTTGCGACCCGAATTTTCAACACTGGGATTGTCCCTTTAAATCTGCCTGCATGGCAAATCAACTAAGCATCCAGCCAGCTCCTCTTTCCCAAGAAGTTATGGATGTTATTCTGGAAGCTAGGAGGCCAAGCACCAGGAAGGCTTATTCGGACAAATGGAAAAGGTTTTGTGCCTGGAACCAAGCTAAAGGCCAAGACACAATTCAGCCTCACATGCCTCACATTCTACAGTATTTAACTGAGATGTTGCACAAAGGACTTTCTTTCTCCTCCATTAAAATCCATGCTTCAGCTATTTCAGCCCACTACAACACAGATCCACCCTTATTTTCACATCCACTTCTAAGGCAGTTCCTCAGAGGGGCAAAAAACATTAGACCACCCAGGAGAGCACCTACACCAACATGGGACCTCAATTTTGTTCTGGAAAAACTAACGCTACCTCCCTTTGAACCAGCTTTCTCTGCAGATCTTCAGTTCCTATCATGGAAGACTGCCCTGCTGCTAGCAATAACTTCAGCTAGAAGAGTCTCAGAGCTACAGGCACTAATGGCAGTGGAACCTTTCCTCATTTTTCATCAAGACAGAGTTTCTCTATGAACTAATCCTTTCTTTATGCCTAAGGTGGTTTCCAGTGTGGCTTTAAATCAAACCATGCACTTACCCACCTTCTTCCCAAATCCACAGAACAAAGGTGAGAGACTCCTGCATTCCTTGGACATTCACAGGCAGCTTCGTTACTACTTGGACAGAACTAAGGCTGTCAGAAAATCTGACCAGCTCTTTGTATCCTATGCCACAGCTTCTCAAGGGAAGGCTATATCAAAGCAAACCATTTCCAAATGGATAGGTCATTGCATACGTTTCTGCTATACCCATCATGGAAAACCAGTTCCTGCTACCATTAGGCCCCACTCTACCAGGGCAACAGCTACTTCTACAGCCTTTCTCAGGGGGGTTCCAACCAAGGAGATTTTGGAAGCTGCAACTTGGAGTTCAGTACACACCTTTACCAAACACTATCACTTACCTCTTTACTCTAAGACTAGGGCGGGCTTCGCCACTGCAGTTCTGCAGGGCCTTCTAGCCTCCTCTAACCCTCTATGATACCTCCACCCATCCTTAGCTTTGGGATTCAACCCAAGTGTGATGCCTGCAGCAGGGTAACACGATGAACATAGTACAGTTGTGTACCTACCATAAATGTACATGTTCGAGTGAACACCCTGCTGCAGTCCAGGTTACCCTCCCTCCATCCCCTCTGATCTACTGGCTAAATCTCTTCAATACCATTCTGATGTATTTGCTTATAGCTGAAGGGATTTTGTGTTTGTGCAAAGTTTACTCAATTTGGTACTAATTACTGACCACCTTTTTGGGGGCACCTGACATCTGGGGCAAGAAAAACTGAAGAAAATGGTGTCAGTTGCATTATATATATCCCTGGCGCACTGACGTCAGGGAAGAAGCGACAGCAACCGACATCGAACCAAGACTTTGGAATTCCGGCCAACTGCGGGACCGCCTGACGACAGGATAACCCAAGTGTGATGACTGCAGCAGGGTGTACACTCGAACATCTACATTTATGTTAGGTACAAAACTGTACTTTCTCCTCTCTACTGGAATGAAGTAAAGCCTCTACTTAGGCTATGATTGAATAGGGTGCTCAATGGTGAGGCTAGTTCTTGCTGGAGGTGTTGCAGAATACAGTTTGGGATACTATCAGGTCCCATGGAAGCTGTGTTCTTTGCCTTGGATAGGGCCTTTAACACTTGATCTCTGGAGATGCGAGGTGCAGAGCAAGTGTCAGGGATGTCAAATGTGCTGTTGGGGGGACGGGGGGTAACGTTTGCACTGAACCTGTCTGCTAGCAGGTTGGTTAAGTCAACAGGCTCAGTGTAAGTGGTACGATTAAGAACTAATTTGGAACAAACCTGGGCTTTGCCAAGGAGGTTTCTGACGTAACTGAAAAAGGCTTTGTGGTTAGCCTTTGCTTTGGAGTCTAGTCCAATTCATAATTGGCTTTGGAGGTTTTCACTAGTGATCTAATTTGCTTGTTGAGGCTAAGGAGGGAGTTTTTCCAATTGGGAATGTGTGCTCTTGGACAACAGTTTCTTCCTTTTGTTGTAAATTTTGTTGATAGAGGATGTCTACCACATAGGTTTGTGTTACCTTGAGGAGCAGGCTTTAGTTCTGTTGGGTATGGCTGAGTCCATACAGTTATACAGGTGCTTGTATATTGCAATGACATACTGTTCAGCATATTTGTCTGCATCCTGTGAGGGGAGCAGTGGTGTGAAGCTACTGATACCCTCCTTTAGAAGGTTGTAGTCAGTTTGAGAAGTTTTTTAGCCTGGTTATGGCTGGGTGGGGGTTGGACGGTATAATCACTTCGAATGAGACAGATCAATGATCTGATCTCACCAGGAAAGAACTTACTGTGGGAGTGGTGCAGCGGTTGCCCAAGTCTAGAATGCTGTCTTCTGTTGTGGGAGATATTATTTAAATAGGGTTGTTTAAACAATAAAATGCAGTATCAATATCAATCCCTATATATGTCAGTGACATGAAAAATAGGAATGCATTCCCAAGTCATATGCTGCTGTGTAACAAATACATCATTTGACAATCCATATAAAAGTAAAAAACAGTAAACAACTCTGATATTGCATCTGCATTTCAACAGTTTCCATACAAACTTCATTCCATCCATGGTTTCAAGTTACCATCAACAAGCATCCAGTAACAACCTGTCAGTTACTGTGCAACCTGAATCCCCCAGCCTTGAACTACCAGACTTACCATTGACCAGAACAAAAGCTAACCAAAGACACTCGTAAGTTAAGTAATCTGGAAATGTCCAAGTACTGTAGTCCTATCTACTTCAAGATGCCCTTTCATCTAGGAGATTTGAGTCAGATTCATGAGTGAATTTCTACTGCAATCCGAACTCTAACAGAAAATATATCCATGTGTTTAAAGCCAGATTATAAGCGTAATATCGTATCTGCTGTGATTCTAACTCTCAGTAACCATGAACATTACCTTGTGTATCTGCCAGACTAATCTAGGCATGAATCGCGCTCCTTATACATTTGAAGTTCTTGGGAAGGGAGGGTGCAGATTTACAAGAACAAATTGTACATTTTTTCATAGCTGTCAACCTTCCATCTTCAAAATGAGGAAGACTAGCCATCATAATCTGGAATAAATGGGCAAAATGTGGAACGCATACTAATGGCTTACTAACAACTTTTACTAGGAAGGCCATAGGATGGTGAAAATATGCTGGTTTTACTTATAAAGAAGATCTTTTACTGAATTAATATGATCCATTTCTATTTACCATGGATTTCACTTAACAAAATTTCTAACACTGAATGTGTGACACAGTCTTTCAATGTGTTACTTCAAGCAACTTCGAGGAACATAAACTTTTTAAGACCCCAAATGAGGTACGTTCCTCGTAATGAGGTACACTTGGGAGGTATACATTTCTTTCCAGTGGTAAAAAAATGTAAATTGTCTTTTTTTTTTTTATAAGATGGAATATTTTGTCTCATCCCAATCAGCAGGATCGGCCTTAGGTCAACTGGTACCCTAGGTAAAGGGGCTCTACGGCACCCCCACACCACCCAGTGCTCCATCCTGGTCTACCTACACCAAATAAATACCATTAAAGCACCCCTGACAGAGCGGTGCCCTAGGCAGCTGCCTGGTCGGCCTATGCTTAAGGCCGGCTATGTCAGTTAGTGCAGCACAACTTCCTTAACTGTTGCACTTGGATCCTGGATCTTGCTTAGTAACTATGGTACTTGGACCAGTGTCAAGAAACCCTTGTATGCGGAAACAGATGCTTACATTTTCTTACAAATATCCAAATACAGCAGCAACAGAAAAGGGAGGCTAGTGGAATTGTAAACAGCAGTCTATGAGGTGTTTGAAAATAATGAAAAAAAAATCCATAAATACAGTGACCAGTGCATTGAACATACTTTGTCCTGAAGCCTAAAAGAGTGGCTGCCTTTCAACCTCTTTCAAACTTATGCATAACATCTTTTCCCAGCTTTCCTAGAAAGAAGGTAGCCTAAAACCCCAGTTATTCCAAACAGTTAATATACGTACCATTCTTTAATAAACTTATATTTCATAAGAGGTTACTAGGCTAATGGCCCTGGGGCCTTACAAGTCTAGCCAAGAGTTTATGCCTAAAAAGAAACCTCAATCAGCATTTGTCACCCCTTTCAGTGAGGGACACAGGTGGAACAAATTTGTGGTTTCCCATCCACTCATCAAGGTTGCGCTTGAAGAGTGTCAACAAAGTACTCTGTTTGACGTGTATAGACCTGTCTCTCTCCTGCAGGTTTTGTTGATGTGGCATATTAGATTCAGGCCTTCCAAACGGGCAATGTGCAGGAGTTTAACTTGCAGATATGGAGCATCTCTAGTAGGGCAGGGTCCGAGATTGCCTAGTAGGTGAGAATACAGATCACCTCTGAGCAGTCTGTACGATACTGAGTAAAGTGATAGTGATTTGAGCCTGTCCGCATCGACAGGTGTTGGACGCCATGGATTCACTTTGTGAGGTATTTCTGTGGCCTTTCCAATTGATGCAGATGTTTAGGAGAGGTACATACCAAATGAGGTGCGTTTTACTCAATTATTGCTCTAATGAGGGAGGAGTAGTATAGAGAGGTAATAACATCCTTTTTTCTGGATGTAATCCCTTTACTTGCGAGATGAACCAAATAAATGGCTTTACTGACCAGTGCTGCTACATTATGGTCGAATGTGAAATTATTAATCTGAGTACCCAGGTCTCTCGATGGGTTTGTGTGCTTAGGGGGTTGCCGTTGATGTGATAATCAGTATGGGCTGTGTTTTTGCTGAGTGGCATGGTGATACATTTTTTGCATTTGGCTTGAGGCCATAACTTTGACACCAATCATTAGTTGCTGTGAGACCCTCTTGCAGTATGTTAACATCATTTGGGGAGTCGATGACAGCACCCAAGTTAACAGTCTGCAAACTTGGTCAATCACAGGCCTTTTGTCTTTGCCTGGTCATCTGAGAAGTAGATGCCAAACAGTAGGGGTCTCAGGACAGATCCCTGAGGAACACCACTAGTCATCAGTCTGCTATTGGAGGTGGCGGTGCCTATTTTTGACCTTTTGGATTCTGTTGGCCAGCCATTTGGCCACCCACGTGATGAAATAAGGATTTATGCCAAGTTGTGCTAGCCAAGACAAGGTAAGCTGTATGCACTAACTTTCCCTCATCCCGGGCCTTGGTGACAGTATCAAAGAAGTCAACCAGGTTCAACAGGCAAGATCTGCCCTTGACTAATCCAAACTGGGTGGGGTCAAGTGCTTGGAGATTGCCTAAGTCTTCATTTATGAGATCCAAAATAATACATTCCATGGCTTTACAAATCAGACTTGTCAATCTAATGGGGTGATAGTTTCCAAGGTCAGTAGTGGCACCACCTTTGTGCAAGGGGATGACAGTGGCAGTTCTTCACTCTTCTGGAATGAAGCCTGTACTTAGGCTGTGGTTGAATAGGGTGCTCAATGGTAAAGCCAGTTTTTGCTGGAGATGGTGCAGAATACAGCTTGGGATTTATATATTTCCTGACTTCTGAAAATAATAATAATAATAAAAAAAAGTTTACCAATGCCTGAAAAGAATAAAAAACATGGACTGAATAGTTGAAATTCCTACCCAAAGGTGTAGCTAGAGGCAGAGGGAAGGGGCAGCTGTCCTGGGCAATAGGTGTTAAGGGGCATAATTGGGGTATGCCATTTGGTTGCTTTTGCAATTCTGACATTCAGTATTTATGAGGATTTGTTTAGAGGAAGAGTGAGTGGGCAGAAGGAGTCAAATGTAACATGGATCCATAATGAATGACATTAAATGCACAGTTGCAGTGGTTATAAAAGTACAATTGTACAGAATCAAATATATTGATGGGCAGAAGAATCAAGAGGTTAGTATAGTACAACAGAGAAGAAAGGAAGATTTAGTAGTGATTACATATTGCACTTGAATGATAAAGTTGTAGTGAAATAGTATTATGTATGTGTTGCTTCCTGAGATGAAGCTGAGTGTCGTTTAAGAAATTAAGAGTAGAAAGAAGTGGAAGATGAGTGACATAAGGAAAAGTTTTATTAGGTTAAACAAGATTAAGATAGGTGTAGTAAATGGTGAAGGACAGAAGTTAAATTAGTAAGTAAAAGCTTGTAGAGAGATACTGGAGATATGGGATAGGAATATTTACACTAGTTTAATAGAACTGAGACTTTAAAACATGTATGCCAGGTTAGTCAAAAGTGATATTTAAGTTCTGTGAGGTTAACTGGGAGTTGAGCAGGAGCAAAGCCAACAATGTGATAGGTGAAGAGTTTTGAAGTTGAGAAAATTAACCTCAGTGATAGGATTGAATTCAATATTTTAGTGATGTGAATTGGGTATAGGATATTTTATTTATTGGCATTTGTTTACCAGGAAAGTCCACTTGGTCAAAAGAACCCATTTTCAGTGGTGGCCTGGGGAGAAAAGCTCCACAAGACAATAAGTATAGTGGTACATAATTAAAATGGATAGTAAATACAAGCAATATTTGTAGAGAGAGATGCTAATACACAAGAACAACAAAGTAAAAAAGGATATATATGCAAGCTATGTACAGATATCAATTTAAGTATACATTTAACACAAGTAACTTGTAGTCATACAGTTTTGTGATAAGCAGTTGCATACAGAGATTTACAGCGAAAACAAAGAGTTACAGCCAGCTTAGATAGTGCAGGGAAGAGAAAATGTATTTATTAACAGAGTAGTTAGGACATAATAGAACAGTAAGTATTATTGGCAGTATAAGGTGGAATGATGGAAGGTATAGATATCCGTTTATAGATGGGTGGGATGTGGAGCATCTGCACTGCCAGAGGGTGGAAGGTGTTGGTGCAGTCATTTTTTTTAAAGGAGGATATATTGTTGGTGGTTCTGATAGTTGTTGGGAGAGAATTCCATAGTTTGGTGATGGAAAAGGAGTATAGCATGTCACTAGCTGAGAGTTTTGATTTGTCTACTTGCAGAAGGAGCAACCAAATAAGAGCTTTCCCTCAAAACACTCTGTGGTTAGATTCTGGGTGAGCTTTTTCAGTTCAACTGAAAAAGCTCACCCAGAATCTAACCACAGTGTTTTGAGGGAAAGCTCTTATTTGGTTGCTCGTTTGGTTTTTGTTATTTGTCTTTTTGGAGCCATTTTTCCGTTGGATACTTGCAGTAGGAGTTTATTTTCGGATCTGAATGGCCTGCTTGGATGGTAATGGGATGAGATGGATGAAAGGGCTAGGCAGTCTGAAGGTCTGTAAATCATTTTATGTGCTGTGGTTAACTGTAGGTAGGTTTGATAATTTGGGAGTTCTAGCCAGTTGAGCTCTTTTAGAGAGATCCAGTAGAGTGAAGAGTGTTTTCTGTTGGATGTGAACTTAGCCACCTTGTTGTAGGAAGACTCTAGCTTGGTTTTTAAGAAGGACTTGATGTTGGTAAGGAAAGGAGCTCCATACAGGAGCGATGGAAGGAGAAAGGTTGTGGCGAGAGTACGCATGGTGGAGCTGCTGAGACAGTGTTTGTGCCTGTAGAGTGTACCTAGTTTTTTGTTTGTTTTTTTTTTTAATAGTAAGATGGATGTGGAGGTTGAATGTCAGGTTATCATCAATAATAACTCCTAGAAGCTTAGTATGGGAAACAACCTCTATGGTGGTATTATTTTAAGTGAGGATGGTAAAGTCAATTTTATTAACAGATGTTTTTCTTAGGAGTAAATATTACCAATTTGGTTTTATTGGGGTTTAGTGCTGGGTTAATTAGTGCCCTTCCATTTTTCAGTGGCAGTAAAGGCATTCTGAGTTGTTAGCAGAAGTTCAGATGTTGAATTGGCTGAGCAAATAGTCAAGTCGTCTGTGTACTGTACTACAGATGCATTATTAAGGGAAGAGTGGAAGTCATTTATAAAGATACTGAAGAGAAGGGTTTATAAGATAGAGCCTTGGGGGACATCTGTTGGTAAGTCAAGAAATGGGGTGAAAGAGTTGAGTCACTTAGTGGATTGTTGCCCATCTGTTAAGTAGTGAACCAGTTTAGAGTTGAAGGAGAGATATCTAGGGTGGAGAGTTTACGGAGTAGTAGTGGGTGGGAGACTGTATCAAAAGCCTTTGAGAGGTGGAGAAAGAGTGAGGATACAAATTTGTCAGTATTTCTGGCTTGATTAATTGTATCCATGAATGAAATAAGTGCAGTAATGATGCTATGACTTGGCCTGAACCCATGTTGAGTTGGGGAGAGGAGATGGTTTGTTAATAGATGGTTTAAGGGTCTATGGTGGATACATTTTTCAAGGATTGTGGAGAAGAGGGAGTGAATGGTTATGGGTTGGAAGTTAGACATGTTGGTGATATTACTACCTTTATGCAGGAGAAGGATATAAACCTTTTTTACAGATAGAAGGAAGGTAAGACTCTTGGAGGGATCTGTTGATAAGTATGCTGATTGGATAGGCAATTGGTCTAGCTGACATTTGGAGGTATTCTGAGGTCAGTTGTCTGGAGCTGGAGCCAGGTTTAAGTTTTAGGAGAAATTTGATTATGGGGGAGATAAATATGGGGGAGAAAGAGGGTAGGGAAGTGGTGGTCGTATCCAGAGAAGAAGGTGAGTTTGGAAAGAAGTTAGTGGTAGAGGTAGTTTGGGGGAAGGTGGTGGTAAGTTTGGTTATAGTTTCGATAAAATATGAATTAAAAAGGGTAGCTATTTCACTGGCAGTTTCTCTGGGAATGGGTAGGGATGGTTTCTGATGTCAGGGTTGATAGATGAGATGGAGTTCCAAACTTCCTTTGGATGTTGTTTGTGATCTTTTTAGAGTCTTAATAAATATAAACTCTCCTCAGTTTATGGTGATTCTTTTTGATGGTCTGGTGTAAATTCAAGTCAGATTTGAAATTATCAATAATCTGGTAATAGTTTTGTGCGAGAGACAATTTCTTGTTTTTTTTGAAAATGTGTATGTCATCTAGGGAAGTAACCGTGAAAGACCAGTTTAGATTGTGTCTTGGGAAGGAATTGGAGAAGATTTGTTTTCTTTGGATTTAGTAGTAGCCAATAATGCATTTTCAGTAGTGGCTGAAGTACTTCAGCTCTTTGTGCATGGTACAAGATGTAGCAAGCCATTTGTACATTAAAGAGGTTTGTTTTCTGTCCTCAAGTATGAGAGGACCTTTTGTATTTGCTTCTCAAGTTAAACGTTGAGTGTGTGCCAAATCATGGATTGGCAAAGGGTACCTGGGGCTCTGTTCCTACCCAGTAATAACCTATGCCAGTGACCACATAAGTCACCCAAGGTTGGACACAGTGTGTCCAAGAATTGTTTTGATAACAAAAAGAGAAGAGCCCCCTCCTTACTCGGTAACCACTCTACTGCTAAGCCTCAATTTGCAGTATTCTTACCTCCACACACCGTTATACTGTTCTCCCTTAACTTCACCTTTTCCTCTCTGTCCACTTGTCTTGTTTTTTGGAAATCTACAAACTCACCCATAGTTCATTTGTTGAAGAAACAAAGTTCATCTGTCATTCCAAAATTTCCACTGAACTGTTGTACCCTACACATTAACAGTTTTGACACCCAAGCAAATTTGGCTGAAAAAGCTAACCCTCACCCTACATACCCTTGGTATGCACTGTGTGCCATAGGTTGGTACTAGGCTATCGGCCTAGCCATAACAATTCCCTGGCTATTTCTTCCCAGAATATTTACTTCCCTGGTCCCCTGTCTAGCAGGGCGACTGATGTGATCCCTGGGTGAGTTTCCTATCTCCTATCCAATCGTCAAGGTTCCTTTTGAAGAGGGTCAAAGAGGCACTCAGCTTGACATGTATGGGCAGTCTATTCCAGAGTATTAGGAGTCTCTGGGTCAGGAACCTATCCCTCCAGCATGTTTTGTTCATTGTGATGACCAGGTTTAGATCCCTGGAGCGTATGGCACTGAGGGATTGGGATTTCTTTAAGTGTAGCCTGTCCAACAGCTCTGGGTTTGACATGGCCTTGTATGTTGAGCAGAGATCACCTCTGAATAGGCTATATGCGGCAGAGTGTAGCTAGAGTTTTTTTTAGATGGTCAGCATAGGGCATCTGCTTTAGGCCTATGATTCTTTTAGTGAGGTATTTCTGTGGCCTTTCCAGTTGTTGCAGATGTCTTGTGAGGTACATACCAAACGGGGCATTGTACTCTATAATTGGTCTAATGAGGGATGAGTACAGTGGGACAATAACCTCCTTTTTTCTGGATGAAAAGCCCTTAGTGATGAGGTGTGCCACATAGAAGCTTTTCCTGTCTGTTGAGATGATGTGGTTATCGAAGGTGAGGCCACTGTCCACCTGTGTCCCTAAGTCCCTTATCACACTTTCAGTGTTTAGTGTACTGCCACCTATGTGGTAATTCATGGGTACATGTTTTTTCCCAAAGGGGATAACTATACATTTCTTGGCATTGAGCTTGAGCCCATGGCTCTGGCACCAAGCATCTGTTTCTGTAAGGCACTTTTGTAGAATATCCACATCATTTTGGGATTCAATAATGGCTTCCAGTTTGCAGTTATCTGTGAACTTTGTTAGCCAGAGTCCCTTAGTGCTGGCCTGTACTGTAGATGCCACTCAAGAGCGGTCCCAGCACTGAACCCTGAGGTACTCCACTTGTCTGGAGCTGGATTTTGAGTTGGCTACTTTTACAGTGCAGGTTCTGTCAGTAAGCCAGTTGGCAACCCATCGAGTGATGTAGGGATTAATGCCTAGCTTAGTAAGGTTATCTATGATTCCAGAATGGGAGATGGTGTCATATGCCTTGGCAAGGTCCAGATAGGTTGTGTGGACCACCTTTCCCTCATCCACAGCTCTGTAGACCGATTTGAAGAAGTCAGTCAGGTTGAGGAGACAAGATCGGCCCTTTAAGAAACCAAACTGGGTGGGGTCCAGTGTTTGAAGGTTGCCAATGTCTTTGTTTATAAGTTCCATGATCATGCGTTCCATGGCTTTTACAGATCAGGCTCGTCAGACTGATGGGACAATAATTCCCACAGATCCAAGGTGGATCCCCCCTTGTGGAGTGGGATAACTGTAACTGTGCGCCACTCATTGGGCGCATAGCCTGAGGTGAGGCTATGATTAAACATGACACTTAGGTGAGGTGACTGTTCATTTTGTAGTTCATGTAGTACACAGCCCAGGATGTTGTCTGGTCCCATGGATGCGGTATTCTTAGCTTTGGAGAGTGTGTTTTTTTTTACCTATATGTCCATGATTACCGGAATTTGGCAATCTTTTGGAATCTTTAGGGTGTGGGAGGGGGTTGAATTTGGCACTGAATCGATCTGGCAGGATATTGGCAATATCATTGGGATCAGTACATTTAATGCCATTCTATTGTAGCTCAGAGCAGATCTGAGCATTGCCATTTAGATTCTTGACATAACTATAGAATGCCTTTTGGTTGTCATTGGAATCTTTGGCAATTTTATTTTCGTAACTAGGATTTTATGAGGGATCTCAGCTTCTTACTGAGGCTGGTAAGGGAGTTTTTTTGCATCCTAGGAGTTTCCTCTTTTCTGCAACAGTTTCTTCCTTCTGTTGTATATTTTGTTTATGGCAGGGGACCACCAGATTGGCTTCCTTTTTTTGGAGGAGGGTGTCTTGGTTCTATTTGGAATGGCACGATTCATGCACGAGTGGATGTGCTTGTACGATGCTTTAGTGTAAGATTCAACAGTTTAACTTTCAGTTCCCGTCTGCATGTATGTCATGAAGTTTGTCACTTTTGACTTTAGTAGCATAAATTGGCTTTGGAGAAGTTTTTACTGGGGTGTGAGGGTGGGATGTGAATGTCAGGGGTGATTAGATTATGGTCAGACCTGACCAACGAGGGGGTGACCACTGGTGTGGAGCATTGATCTCCCATGTTGGTAATGACCAGTCTTAGGATATTAGTGAGACTATGGATTAGTTGATCCAGGGCATTGGAATTTATGAATTCCAAGAACTGTTGGGCAAAGGTGTTGGTACCCGAGTAGTTTTCCCAGTTCATGGCAAGGTAGTTAAAATCACCCAGTATTAGGGTGTTTGGTTGTATCTTAATGTTTTCCAGTCTGTTTAGAAAGGTGTAGTGATGTTGGAGGATCTGTAGCAAGCTACAGTTTGGATTGCAGTCTTAACTAGTGTTAGTTGCACCTGTAGAATTTCAGATGCATTGTGTTGGGCAACTAGCCTGGAGGTGTGAATATCATTGGTGTGAATATGGACACTCCTCCACCTTATTGTTTCGGTCCTGGTTTGGTGGCTGAAAAGTGTGGCAAGAGATGTAACCTGGTATTGCAGGAGTGCTCTCTGGAGCCTTGAACCAGGTCTCAATTACTGCACAGATATCAATGTTCTCCATTTATGGAGTGCCTTGAGAAGAGTGCGTTTTGAGGTTTAGATTTCTAGCATTGAGTAGCATTACCTTCAGATTTTGCATGCTTATATCTGTTACAATGGTGATTTTGTCCTTTGAGCCTTGCCTAAAAAAGGCACTATAGGGGTGGCAAGAAATGTAGCCATTAAGTTGAATCCCAGGGGCGACAGATGCAGACCATCTCTGACAAAGCATCGTGGTTTGTCGATCATGTCATCCCAGGCAGACAGATACTGGATCCCCTTTGAATGACACCAGAAACTTAGCCAATTGTAAAACATGTCTCCGTTTGAGGACTGGCAGACCACCATAGAAACATTAGCACTGATGTTTTGTAAGACCTCAGAATACGCTTGGTAGGTACCTGCAATGTATAACTGACTGCTAAATAGTGGTGACTGGTGACTTCAAATCAAAAGGGGGGGGGCTGCAGGAGACAGCTGAATGGGTGAGACCAACAGGAAGGGGTGTGGTCAATTAGAAAGGGGAGGTGCTAAGCTAAAAAACACAAAAACTGGGACTTTAAATACGCTGACCTAGGTGACACTGCCAAAGCGTCATTATGAGAGTCCAATCAAGACAAAATGAATTGTAGAAGAAAAAAATATTTCAATGTATTGGCTACATGACAAGCTTACTTGACATCTAGATGGAAACAAAAAGGTTGCAAGGCATGAAAAATAAGCTACTTTTTAAATACATTACTGGAATGCCATTCAAAATCAAGTATAAAAAAAAAAAACGCACTCAACTCAAAACACTTCTCCTTGCACTACAGTTTTAATTATAATTTATATTCATTTTTATAAAAGTACCAAGTAACATGCTGAAAGTAGCAATCTCTGTGATACCCCCACTTGTAAAAATGTTTCTTATCCAAGAAAGACCTGCTGCCTGACAACCACTATCTACTTGTTTCATGGGGAAACATGATCAAAGTAAAAAATGAACAGCAAACAAGAAGAAAGCTCAAGATAAATTGATTAAAGGATTACTGCACAGGTTATGGACCACACATGATGGATTGGCATTCTGTTTAGTTTACGGGTAAAGCCTGCAAAGATGACTGCAAGTCTCCAACAAATGTAATGAGCTTCTAAAACTACTGGAATCCTGCCCTTTATTACAAATACTGTCGTATGCATTTCAGTACCTAAGGCTTATATGCTATCTAGTTATGTAAATATTCAGTTTACCTTTGAAAGGTTGAAAATCAACCTGCCTGAACAACCCTTTCTGTGAACTGAAATGACAAAAAACGTCATTCCAAACGGCACTGAATTTTGAAACTCAGCAAGTCGAAAAGCAGATTAGCTGAGTTTCGAACTCTGATATCAAAAACACACTAATGCAGGGGGGGGCAAGCCCCCTGGACCACCCACACACCCTCTACTTTAATATTCTAACTCCGAGGACCCACTACAGTGGGGAAGAGATCCATTTCCCAATCCCCACTATAGTGCACTCTGCACCCACAATGCCGAATCTGCGATGAGCGAATGTCACTCTGCATTCGTTCATTGCACATTCAATGCATTTGTATTCCACTAACTGTGATCTTTAAAACGTCCTTTTGTGCAACTGTCTTTCGATGAGCTGCATTTCAACATATCAAAGGTAAACCAAATATTCACTGTATGGCAACAACACAAAGGCTTTCAGTGTTGGTAATTCTTTAACAGTATGCTTATTAAAGCTTACCTGATGGTCATTAAAGCATTGCTCCTCAAACACAGGGCAACAGGCACTCCAACAACATACTTTTTCTGAATAAGAAAAAAATGACAGAAAACCAAAACATTCTGCAAAATCAAGGACAGATGAAAAGCCACTGTAGTACTTGTGTTTACCTTGGGTGGGGTGGGGGGGATACTCTGCACACTTGCACTGCATAACTGCTCCTTGCCTTGCTTGGACACATCCAGAGTCACTACATGGAGGAAGGGGGGGGGTGCAACAAAGTCACAATTTGAAATGTCTCTGGCTGACTGTGATGGCCCTGACACATTTGTCATACCTCTGAGCCTCAGAGCAAGAAATCTGGATAAAGCCATAAACAGAAGTGGGACAAAGGCCTAAAAATAAGGATGATTTTAAATATTGCTCTTATAAACTTAGAAAGATAATAGAATAGGTCTTGCATTAGTATGAATTTTCTGAAAGGTATGAAATCTGAAACTCAAATGTCTGTCATTATTTTCTAACTTCAGTCTTTAATTTGCCAGAAAACCACAATTTTATGAAAAATGGACCAAAAATGTGATGCAAAAATATAAAATAGCTACACAATACAGCTGAGAACATGTTAAAGAATGGACTTTTTTTAATATTAGTACTGTTAACTTGAGCAGATAACAAAATACGAGAATCTAAATGCATTTCTGAACTTGAAAGTAATCTATAACTCTGGTCATTACAATTATTTATTAATTGTAAACCCTCCAGGGTTTCTTCCAAATCTGCCATTTTGCAGAGGGATTATTAGGGGGAGATCAACAGTTTGAGCCAAAATCGGGGACAGTTGAGAGGTTTGGATATATGTAATTCTATAAAGTGATTTATTTGCGTGTACCTCTCATCCTCAATGCAGGAAATCTGAACAAGGCCAAATATATTGGGGGAAGATACAAACTGTACTAAAAATGCTCTTGTATAAACTTAACTGACAGAACAACAGGTCTTGCTTTTAGCATGCATTTTTCTGAAGAGTATGAAGTCTGAAACTCAATGTCTGTCAATATTTAGTGACTTCATTGCTAAATGATTTGTCAAAAAAAACACACATTTTATGAGGAACAAACCAAAAATAAGAAGCAAAAATCTATTCATTCTGCAAAAATCTGGACAGTTAAGAGGTATAGTTCTGCTGGGGCTTCTGAGTTTGCCACCCTTCCACCCCTCACAAAATCATGGTCGAATGGGGCCTCCCCCCTGCAGCTATTCCAATGTCCCATTACTTGGCTATTTCACCTCATTTGCCATAAACATTGTAATGTGCATACTGCTTTACTTTTATGATGCTTTGGCTTTCATTTAAAAGTTTTATTTTACATTTTACAGCACAAGCACTAATAGACAGGTGCTAAACAAAGCAATGCAGTCTCACAATAAAAAGAGACTTAGCATTAAAACTTCTCTGCCTTTGAAATTCACATTCATTGAAATAGCATTGAAACCCACATTGAAGGAAGATGCATCTGGCCAGTGGCAGACAAAGATTAACTTTGGGCTGTTTTCAAATCATAGACCCCTTGCACAGGAAACATACATGTTTTCTTTGATACACCGTCCTGATTGTATTAAATTATATTCCTTGGAAAATAGTACATATATTATATCTAACCCTTGATGTTTAGAAAAGAAATGCATGGCAACTGGACTTTCAGATTTTTGCCTTCTCACACCCCCAAATGCTCCATAATTCATACTTTAGCCTTCCTGGTAGTTTGACCAATATACCAGGAAGTTGGGTCACAGTCACAACCAGTAATATAAATTACTCCACAGCTGTCACAATTATAATACTCGCTGGCCCTTTACAATTTACCATTAATCTTTGTGCCACCCAATTTTTTTACTCTCTTACATACTGAGCATCTTCCAAAATAATAGGTTCCAACCATTCTACTTATTGTATCTGAATGTTTTAATTTTAAACCTTTCCTATTCAACAATTCTTTTAAGTTACAATACCTGCCATAGGAAAACATTATATGCTTAGGAAATAAACAACCAATAGAGACATCCTCACTTACTATTTCCCAAGCTTGCCTGACAATTTTCTCCAATATATGAGAAAAGCCAGAATAACTAGAAACAAAAAATACATTCTCTTCCACCCTACCATCTTCTTCGTCACTTCGAATTGTTTTTCCATATTGATTGAAATCATTCCTACCTCTGACTTCACCAGTATTTGTGACCTTATTTTTAGCTTTTTGTAATATATGGTCATTATATCCGCTGTTCTTCAATCTGATGTATGTCTCATCCAAATTAATTTCTTTTAAATCTGCTTCAGAGGTGTTGGTAAAAAATCTTTTAAATTCCCCATATGGTAGTGAATTGAAGAGATGGGGGGTGCATACTAGTTGCATGTAATAAATTGTTGACTGCTGTGTGTTTCCTATATGGTTTGTGCTCTACCCTTTTATCAGTATTTATATAGAACATGACGTCCAAAAAAGAAATGCTTTCCTTACCAATTTCCCCAAGTAAATTTCAACCCATGTGAATTATTTAAAATTTCCATGAATTCTGCCTATTCACCTTTACATATACATAGTAAATCATCTATGTATCTCTTGTAGTATACTACATTTCCTCACATAATATTCCTGTAATGTCGTAAACTGATTTTTATATTCCCCTATGTAAACTATAGCATACGATGGGGAAAAAGTTCCCCATCACAGTTCCCCTTGTTTACAAAAAGAATTCCTTCTTCCATGTGAAATAATTGTGTGTGAGTAAGGTCAGCAAAAATGTAGAACGTGGCTCTTCTCCCAATTTTGTAGCCATTGCTTCCATGCCCCATCTTATATTGATATTAGAATACAAAGAAGTAACATCCTCTGTTACCCAGAAATAACTGTCTTTCCATTCAAATTTAGCAATTCCTGACAAACCTGTTGAGTATTCTTAACATGAGAGAGGATGATAGTCAAATATTTCTTAAAATGGAAATCCAAAAAAGTATTAACATACTCTTACATTTGTCAGCCCCTCATAGTTCTTGTTACTTTTTAACCATAGCTCTCTTTCTTTTATTTCCATCCTATTTTTAAACTCCACTTTTTGTTTCACTCCATAGCTATATTTTCAGAAGTTTTTATCTTTAATAACTCCCGCATAATTTCTACTACAGACTCCTCGCTTTTCAACAGATAGGTGGGAAAGTGACAGTGTCTCATTTTTATTTCATTACCCTGGGCCAGATTCAATAAAACCTACACTGTGTACACGATATGTATTCAAGAACATTCTTACCACATTTTTTTGTGCTTCCTAGTCACTCAGAAAGATTACATTAAGTGTATATTAATGTACATTTAGTCTACACTTTGTGGTAACCTTAATGAATCCTTGTCAATATTTAAAGCAGCAAGAATATCAGTAGGAAAACTAAAATTAGGGGGAAGAAGGTGCGAGTTATGTATGTTGTCTGTTTACTTAGAACAGTGTAGGCATTACTGAATCCTGCGGCCTCTGTTTTTATTTTAGTTATTATTGGCATGTGATCTGAAATAGTTACTGGATGCATATCAAAACTTTCAATTAAATTCACGTTCCCATGAAATGTAAATTCTGTTTTGCCTAACCCAGTTTTTGTATCTTGGGGAATAATATGTAAATTCACTCCTAACTCCTGCTACTGAATGTGCATCCTCCATGTCAAACATTTTCACAGACTTCTTAAAATCTACCATCCTTTTTCATATTTTCCTTTCTGCCCCATTACATCTTCACTGCTGCATATCAAATTTCAGACCCCACTTATAAATAATAATGCTTGCTGAATGCTGATTATTTCTTCCAGAGTTTTCTTAAGTTCCAATGTTAAGTTGTCATTCTCGCCTTCATTCTTGCTGGATGGGTTCGGAGCCGACTCGGCCTATACTATAGCTCGAGAGCTATTTTTACCGGCTCGAGGCAGCCCTATATTCCGCAATACCATGTGCTAACTCCCCAGATCTCGTTTGCCGCTTTGCTGCAAGGTTGCCTTTATCAGCTCAGGTCAGTAAAAGGAATTTTCAACAAATTTTCTATTTTTTGAGGTAGTTTATTAGGTTATTTTCCCTACATTTGTTCCCTATCGATATTATTACTTATTAGTGTTTGTTTCGTAAGCCCTACCCACCCCTTTAGTTAACTTTTATAATCAGGCCTACAGGCTTTAGTTTTTCTGTTTACTCACCCCCTGTGTGTGTGTGTGTTGTTGTTCTAGTCAGCCCCCTCATCTCCCCCGTATGTAAGTGAGTGAGTGTGTTTGCTGATTGAGTGACTGTCTTTAGGGCAATGTCCAAAGATGTTAAGGTCTCGGGATTCAAGAAGTGTGACTCGTGCTGTCAGAAAATGTCTCTAACAGACGGTCACACTTCTTGTGTCTATTGCTTGGGGCCTTTACACCTGCAGGACTCTTGTTCCGTTTGTCTCGGATTTAGTTCGAGTCCTGCAGGAAAGGCGTAACAAGCTCATCCTAAGGGGCTTGTTAAAGCCTGATGACTCCCCGTCCAAGTCTGGCTCGGGGAAGTCGTCAAAAACCGCCAAACCCTCGGCTCCAGCTTCTGAGCCGGGGGCTGGTGTCGAGATGGCTCCGACCTCGGTTCCGTCTGGCTCCAAGGCGAGCAAATTGGGTTCCGCTTCGAAACCATCATGGGAGCCGACCCCAGTGCGCAAGCGCTCTAGGTCCCCTTCGTTAGAGTCCGTCAGATCGGCTCCAAGGTCCCCCCTCCTATCGGAGCGGAGTCATAGGACTCATTCATCGAGGTCTTCCAGGCTCTCCGACCACGACATCGAGAGGGTGGTCAGTAGACTCATAAAATCTCAGGCGCTGGCCCAAATGCTTCAGAGCCCATCTCACCAGACTGTGGCTCCTTCGATACAGTTATCCATTCCTCCTCCGACTCATTTCTCGAGTTCGGAGCCGGAGTTCGTCGGAACCATGACCTTGCCCACGTCAGAGCCGATACCTCCTCCTTTGGCTCCAGTGTCGTCTGGTCCGACCTCTTTATTGGTTCCGTCCGTGGAGAGGTCCGGGTGCCGGGACTCATTGTCGACTCCGAGGGGGCGAGTGGCATCGGACCCTTGTCCGACCCCGCTCTCCCTCTCGGAGCTTTGGCTCTGGTTAGTTCGTCCCTGACATCATTCTTGGAGCCTTCTCTGTCGGTTCCGGGGGCGGTTCTGGCCTCTTCGGAGCCAGGGCTACCTTTGGTGTCTGATAGGGGATCCTTCGAGGTGATGAGGAGTGTGCTGGACCCAGTGTCCATTCCAAGGTTAAGTTCTGCGGCTCCTCCCTCTGTAGTGCCTGTTACGGTCTCTGGCCACCCTCCTATACCCGACAGCAGAGATCCAAAGCGTAGGGTACCCACTTTGGGTGTCTCCTCCTCTTCCGAGGGCTCCCCTGAAGTTTCAGGGGAACCCCCTAGGAAAAGAAAGCGCAAGA
Organism: Protopterus annectens; assembly: GCF_019279795.1. NCBI lineage: Eukaryota > Metazoa > Chordata > Ceratodontiformes > Protopteridae > Protopterus > Protopterus annectens. The sequence goes on along the minus strand of NC_056739.1, from coordinate 749,688,756 downwards.
GGAAGCACATAGACTCCCCCGAGTCTGTCACGTCGGACACCGACTTGGATGAGTCTGAGGGTTCCCCCAGATCCCCCTCTGTGGATGTCTCCTTTTCAGACTTCCTGGAGATCCTAAGACAGAGGGGAAATTGGTCCACTCTCAAACCTTCCGAGGACGAGTCGGTTTATCTTGACGCCTTTGGATCTCGCCCTTCCACCTCCTGGGTGTCTCCCCCTTTCGACCCACTAATGGAGGTAGTGGCTAGAAAGGCGTGGGCAGCTCCTGATTCAATGGAACCTACCCCTAGGAGGCCTTCTAAATTTATTTCTGCACCAGATGACAAATCCTTTCTCACCAAAGGTGTTTCAGTTGATGCTATGGTGGTAGCAGCAGCCACTAAGAAGGAATTAGCTGATCCTTCTGTATCTGTTCATCCTCCTAACAGAGTGTCCAGGACCATGGACAGGTACGGCAAGCGGACCTTTGCTTCAGCGACATTTTCTATGCGATCGCTGAACTATTTATGTCATTTCACCCGCCTTCAGAGAGACTTGCTCAAAGAGCTGGGTGAAACGGTACAGGATCCTTCTGCTGCGGGGTTTAAGGACAAAATAAACTCTCAGCTGGCTACCCTGAACTCCACTGTTAACTCCTCCATGCGGCTTATCTCTTATGCAGCCGATGGAGTGAGTAGGGCCGCTGGCACAGGCGTTGCGTTGAGACGTCACGCTTGGATGCGACTCTGTAACTTTGCCGACCCCTTCAAGGCGTCCTTCACCAACACCCCCTTTGACGGTTCGGAATTGTTCGGGCCTCAGGTGAAGAATACCCGCACCAGATGCGAGCAAGATGGTAAGACTCTCTCTGCGGTGGGAGTCCATTTTTCCACGCCTTCTAGACCTTATCCTAAAGGACAGAGGTGTGGAAAGATGTGGTTCCGCAAACCACAGGGAGTCGCGCCTGCCGCATGTGGTGAATTTCCCCCTAGAGGTAGAGGGGGGGAATAATAACAGACGCCGCCCCAGAGGCAGAGGGGGTCCACAGAACTAGGGTTCCAGGGAATCTTTCCCTGACCAACCCTTTCAGCATCCCTGAGAAGCTGCCAGACTGTCCGCCTTCGGAGGCAGTCGGGGGAAGATTATCTCTGTACCTGGAAGCCTGGCAATCCATCTCCCAAGACACATGGGTACAGAAGATCATATCCGAGGGTTACAAAATTCCTTTCACTTTCCCTCCGGTACAACCGCCAAAACCCCTACCAGACGTACCACCCGCACAAAGGGGTCAGGCTCAGCTAGAAATAAAAAAGCTGTTAAACAAAAGAGTCAACCAGGCAGTCCCAGCAGATCAGCTAGGATCCAGAATCTACTCCAGATTCTTTTTGGTACCAAAAAAGACAGGAGATTGGAGACCCATTTTGGACCTCAGCAGGTTAAACAACTATGTACTAAAGACAAAATTTCGGATGGTAACACTGCAGTCCATTCTACCCTTTTTGGGCAGAGACAACTGGATGTGCTCGTTAGACCTCCAGGACACGTACTACCACATAAAAATACATCATAGCAGACAGATTGAGCAGAACTATCCTCATGCCTCACGAGTGGTCTCTAAATCAAGCGGTAGTAGAAGGAAATTTTTCGGAAGTGGGGCCAGCCTTGCTGCGACCTTTTTGCAACTCCGCAAAACAGCAAGTGCCTCGATTTCTTCACACTTTTTCCTCTACCAGGCCAGCCCCTCAGAGACGCTCTTGTTCATGTTTGGCCCCGGGGTCTTCTTTATGCCTTTCCTCCCTTTCCATTGATCCCACAACTAATTCCGAAAGCATCCGTATTGAGATCCAAAATGATCCTCATTGCCCTATTTTGGCCTCGACAAGTTTGGTTCCCGTTCCTGCACAAATACCTACTGGAACAGCCTTGGCATCTGGAACCCCTTCCAGATCTGTTGACCCACCTCACGGGCAAGCTGCATCAGTCTCTACATTCCATCAACCTCACAGCTTGGTTGCACCACTTCCAGCCATAGTCCCCTTATTTGTTCGTGATATCATTCTGGCTTCCCATAAGTCCAATACTAGGAAGACTTATGCGAGTAAATGGAAGCGTTTTTCACACTGGGCACAAACTAGATCCTTAGATCCTTTCCATGCACCCATTCATGAGGTTCTAGACTTTCTGGCGGAGCTTTTTCATTCGGGGTCATCATCGGCCACTATCAGGGTACAATTAGCGGCCATTGCTAATTTTCATGTTGGACTCTCAGAAGCAAATGTTATGTCCCACAAACTCTGTAAAGCCTTTCTCAAGGGCATCTTGTTGCTCAGACCTCCAGTCAAAGATCCACCCCCACAATGGGATTTGAATTTAGTTCTAACCTCACTAATTCTTCCCCCTTTTGAACCGGCAGCTTCTTGCTCCCTCAAACTTCTTTCTTGGAAAACGCTATTTTTAGTAGCTATAACATCTGCCAGAAGGGTATCGGAACTTCAAGCCTTGTCTGTCCGTCCTCCCTATTTGGTTTTTCATAAAGATAGGGTAACTCTCAGAACAAACCCTTCCTTCCTACCAAAAGTGTTATCGGAAGCAAATCTAAGCCACTCCATTGATTTGCCCGTCTTTTTCCCAAACTATACTAACAGGGCTGAACAAAAATTACATTCATTAGATGTTCATCGCCAATTACGGTATTACCTAGACAGGACAAAACAATTCAGAAAGTCAGACCAGCTCTTCCTCTCTTATGCTGCAGACAAGAAAGGGCTTCCGGTATCGAAAGTTACTCTTTCCAGATGGCTGACATCTATTATTACCTTGGTCTATGAGTTGAGACACAGGCAACTACCCTCTATGCCTAAAGCTCATTCAACCAGGGCACTATCAACTTCAACGGCTTTTCAAGCAAGGTTACCACTAGATGCCATTTGTGCAGCAGCTACATGGGCGTCCAAACATACATTTATTGCCCATTACAACCTTGATCTAGCCTCCAGAAATAGAGCTGATTTTGGTTCCACTGTACTCAGGAGTCTGTTCCATTGAGCCACCCAGGACTAAGATGCTAGGGACGCTGTCCTATCCAGCAAGAATGAAGGCGAGAATGACAACTTAACATTAAGAAGTTATGTCTTACCATAACGTTTCATGTTAGTTGTCTTCTTCTTGCCTTCTTTCTTGCATCCCTCCCTCCTGCCCCTTAGCCTGGATAGACTCGAGGTTCTGAGTCCGTCTATTTCTGGAGATACAATATGTTGCGTCTTTCCTTGTATCCTTAGTGTTACTAGCAGGTAATCTGTACTCGTAAAAGAGGATTATAATATTATTATTATAATATTACTTTTTGTACTATGTCTTAGCTTCCAAACGAGATCTGGGGAGTTAGAGCATGGTATTGTGGGATATAGGGCTGCCTCGAGCCGGTAAAAATAGCTCTTGAGCTATAGTATAGGCCGAGTCAGAGCCGAGGATCGGCTCTGAACCCATCCAGCAAGAAAGAAGGCGAGAAGAAGACAACTAACATGGAACGTTATGGTAAGACATAACTTCTTCTTATAGCAGTTTTAGGTGGAATATAAATATATGCTGGTGTAATCCTTCTCCCTTCCCAGTAGCCCTTAGTATTACATATCTAACATTATTATCTTTTTTATCCTGTTCTAGCACTATTGGAGCTCCTCTTGCTATTAATATAAGTATTCATCTTTTCCTTTGTCCCAAGTATTCTGCTGAATAACCATCCTAAAAACCCTTCTTTATTGAATGCACATGCTCAGTTCTTTCCATATGTTTCCTGTAGCATAGTTATTTGTACTGTACATTTTTATTATAGTTCACTTTGTGTATACATCTGTGAGACCATTAACATTTAAAGATAATATAGAAAGCATCATTATGTTAAAAACTTATTATTCCCACCTTTTGTGTGTAACAGCCTTTTTAAGTATCTTGTTCCAGTTTTTGTGTTTATACACTAATATTTGACAGGTAGGTCTTTTATACAGCTGTTTCTTGTCATGTCCATTTGAGCCTATGTCACATCTTGCAAAACTTTGTTTTATTGAAAGCCGTCAAAAAATGTACCCGTAAAACTTATGTACATCTTTAAATATTGAAGTTTTACCCTCTTAATAGGAACAATTGTCCCAACCTGACAGCCACGCTCATAGACTTGGGTTAACCTAAAAGGAAGGTTGTCCGTGCTACGACGGATATTACAACCTTTTTATATTACAACTTTTACTAAGTGCTGTCTGGTTTTGTTTTGTCTTTAGTGCTGTCCCAGATTGGGAAAACACTTAAATGCTTTCAGAAAACATTATCTGCTAGCCATTGAAAGGAAGAAGAATTCTATTCAATTTTTATTGCTCTTTGTCTCCATGGAGACATGAGAAGTAGATATTGAGTTGCCTCTACAAGCATTTATTTTCTAGAGGAAAGCTTTATTATATTCATTGTTCTTTTTTTATTTGCTACCTCTTAAAACTTGTTCATCAAGCAAAGAGCCTTAAACCAGTCATTCCCCTATGTATCCTGCTCTTTTGACCAGACTTTTCTTCCTTTTTTTATGTTGCAGTGTCTACATTTCTTAAAACTGAACAAGGAGAAAGAGAAAAGTGGAAAGCAGGGGCACCTGTTTACTTTAGTATCTCCATTAGACTTGAACATAACTGAGAAAACTTTATAGCATGTAGATTGTATCATGCATTATAAAATACTACTGGTAAGAACAAAATTTTGTTTTGCTTACAGTTAACTCTTCCTCCCCTCACCTAAGTGTTCTTCCAAAGATTAATGACATGAAGTAGGGCATATACTTCAGAGTCCCCTACAAGATTAACACAGTTAAAAAAGTCCAACATTTCCAAGTTTTCTTGTTCTATTTTACAAATATAATTAATGCTTTGTAATCCCACATTTATCGATTTATGAGTTGCTGGTTTTATTCTTGTTTATCTCCATCTCCATATCCAGTCTCTGCTTCATTTTCAGCATACTATTGGTTCTTCGAGTGAACCCTCATACTTTTTTGTGTCTCTTGAGCATTTTCTGTTGAAACCTTGGAAAACGTTTCACTGGCACTCTCTCTCTCTGGTCTTAATTTCCAGAAGAACAAGAATAATCTCCTTCTGTTTCACACTTCACTTTTTGTTGGACAAATTTTAGTATTTCCTCCTGAGGATGTTTTGCATCAAAAAAGGATTTTCCCCTCAATGTAAGGATACTCTGAAAATAGCACTGGGTACAGCAATTTGAATTTCATTCCTGTTTCAAGGTATTCCGATTAGTGGAATAAATGTTCCTCTTCTGCCTGGTGTACAGTGAGTAATCATTTTCCACAAACACTCTACTGTCACTCTCTTTTAGTACTTTAGCCTTTCTGACAAAGGTTTTTCAGAATCAACTCCTGCTGGTAAGATTGCATCTTTACTATTCAATGTCTTGGCTGCTTTCTCATGGCCAAGTTTGGCGCATACACATGATGTACCCTTTCAATTAACAACTCCTGCTGTGGAATAACAGTTCAGTTGCATATTTATGTTTTCATAAGATTAACAGTCTGTTCCTTCCAGCTTGTCTAGTACAGCAGAAAATCTCAGGTTTTCCCTATGTGCTCTGTCCTGTAATTCTGTTATTTTTTGAGACATCTCTTCTTGAGCAGTCTTGTATTCAGCCAGCCTTTTCTTCATGTCAGCCTCTGATTTTTGCAGTTTTGTCACCTCGCCTGAATGTCTGTTAAAAGTGTCTTCAATTTTTCCAGCCTTTTGTTAATTGAGTTGATGTATTCCATCAGTTTTTCATTTATTTTAATCTGCTTTGAGTGCATTTGAGTTATTTTCCTCAAGTTTACTGTAAGTCATATTTTGCACCAGAGCTGGAGCTTGCACTGTCTTTTGCTGTACTGCTGCAGAATTCTTCCCAGTCAGTGTTTTTTTCCTCACCTTTTGTGACTGGTTTTCTTTCATGTTCTCCAAATTTCTTTTTTGCTGGCATCCAGGCAGTACACTTACTATCCATTTACTGAAAGTTCGAGTTACTGATTCTGTCTTCATAGTTTCTGTTTTCACACTGGGGAGCTGAAATCAAGCTGTTACTCCATGTGTAGCCATTTTGGAAGATTAAAGCAGAATGGTCTGTTGATCATATCCTCAAGTAGGCGCATTTTGTATCCCAGCAATCGTCATCAACTCCCTTTTCACAATTTTGTACAGGGGTTTGGTGTGTTGTGCTAAATGTTGCCATCTCTCTCTCAGTTCAGTGCCACACTCTTGCCTTCTTCAACACTCATACCTGAATGTAACAGGTCTTCTCTCCTACAATTCATCCACCTCTTTGCTGTATGCCCTTGTCTCCTCTTGCCTTCTTCCTCTCTGTCCCAAATCTTCACCAGATTGTCTGCTTTTCTGTACATGTGCCCAAACATGGCAAGCAGTTCTTTTTGATCTTTTCTGCAATTGGAGCTACTTTGGCTTCTGCTGATGTCCTTCAAGGATGCATCTGCAGTCCTTACAAATGGGTTGTCCTGTCGTCAGGCAGCCCTTCGGTCGGCCGGATTCCAAAGTCTGGGTCTGGCCTCGGCTGATGTCGCACTTCACCCGACGTCATAGCTGCAGTTCTTCGGGTATAAAGGCATCAGCCGACGCCATTTTCCTCAGTCTTTCTTGCCGCGTGGCGCCCGAAGCAGAAGCTGTTCGCAAGTGCCGGTCGGTCAGAACCAGAGATTACTACCACCGAAGACTTCTAAAAAGCTAAGTACCCCGTTGGGGACTCTTTCTTGCCTCAGCCGATGTCAGAAAAAGTGAATAACTGTTTAACTTGTGGGAAACAAATACCTCATAAAGATTTCCACTCTTACTGCCTACCTTGTTTAGGCCCAGACCACGACGTAGCAGCTTGTCTAGCCTGTGCTTCTTTCAACCGACGGACGCTTAGACGTCGGTCGGAATTTGCTGAGGAGTTTTTCGGCTCCGCTTTTGCTTACATTATGCCGTCGGAAACTCCGACTACGCAAATAACTAAAAAGCGCAAGGAAAAGGACCGACACTTGCGGTCCGCGGTTTCGGCCAAAACCGCGGTTAAGCCAACCGCGAGTGTCTCGGTTTCAGCTGAAACCGAGTCCACGGTTCTTCCTTCGGCCGAAAGCTTGCCTCCTACCGAGGCCTCATCCAGCATGGCTGAATCTGCTACTGAAAATCCCACCTGCTCTTGCAGGTTCACAGGATTTATCTGATACTATTCCTTTAGATATTTCTACTCCTGCACGTGGAGCTGCTAGGCCCCCTGCATCCATGTCGATTAAGGCTTTTGCCAGGGCTAAAGCAGCAAAATCTACCAAAACTCTGCCTGCTAAGACCCCCTCTCACAGGCCTAGCTCTAGTTCCCAAATGCTTAGTCTAGCAGAGGATCTAATTTCTTTGATCAGGGGATCCCAACCCCACCCAGACAGGGCCTCTCACCCACCTCCAGAGAAGAGGCTTAGAGCAGAGCCCCCTGAGCCAGTTTCTTCAGATGACTCCTCTGATGATTCAGAAAATACTAATCCTCCAGAGGGCCCTTATTCTCCATATGAGGACTCTGATGCAGAGGATTCCATACCTTCTGCCTCTCCTCCTGAGGAATTTTCTTTTGGGGAAACCTTGCATGCTATGAGGGAACAATTTCAATGGCAGGGCCAGGATTTTTCAGACTCTAGGAAAAGGCTTAGGACCTTTTTACATTTACCACAGCATAGGCCTTTAGCTATTCCTCCGGTACTTACAGTTGTGGATGATGCATTTAATGATGCTTGTACTGCCCCTGACTCACTGCCTCCGGCCCCTGCTAAGCCCGACAGATACTACAGGGTTCCGGACACACATTATCATTTGTATAAGGCTCCTATTGCAGATCCTGAAACTATTTCACAGGGCCCCAAAGCTGTAGCAGCTGCCTCTGCCAAAACCCTCCCTCTGAAAGAGAATCTAGGGCATTGGAGAGATGGGGTAAAAAAGTTTATACTTCTGCTACTCTTTCGGCTAGGGCCTTAAACTGTCAATTCCACATGATTCAGTATCAGGAATTTCTGTTAGATCAGCTCACTAAAAAACTGTCCTTGCCTGAACCTTTAGACCGTAAGTCCCTTCAGGATTTGGTGCATAACAACTCAGCAGGTCAGTAATCATTCCTTAAAGTGCGGCTATGATGCACTGGAGGCTTCCTTTAGATCAGCTATGACTGGTACAGTGATCAGAAGGTATGCATGGTTAAAAGAGCAATCCTTACCAGACCATGTAAAGTCAAAGCTACTAGATGCTCCCATGGAAAAGCACAGTTTGTTTGGTTCCCCTGCACAGCAAGTGTTGAAGAAGGTGGAAGAAAAAGCTAAATCTGTCCAGACAGTCAAGGATTTCTTACAGGTCCAGCCTCCGAGGTTTAGTAGGAACTGGCCTTCCAAGAATTGGTCCTTTCCAGACACCAACAGAGCACAGAGAGGCAGAAATAGACGCCCTAGAGGCAGAGGTCAATCCAGAGGTGCCTACAGGGGATGTCAGTGGCAGCCTAACAGCCAGAGAACTACTGCCACAGATCCAGCCACTACCACTTCCACAGGACAATCACAGTGACTTGGCTCTGAAACCGCCTACCAGGGAACAACTGGCAGCACCCTTAGGCGGAAAGCTAGCCTTATTTTCAGTAAATTGGCATTACATTACAGGAGACAAATGATTTTACAGACAATAGACAAAGGCTACAGGTTTCACTTCCATACTCTTCCAAGGAAGAGAGGAATGCCAAACCTACCTCCAAACCAAAGGACAAACGCTCTACAACAAATAGACCACTTACAAAGGATGAGAGCTATAGAAAAGGTACCGGCTATGGAACAAGGACAAGGATTTTATTCAAGGCTTTTCCTAGTACCAAGAAAGGAAAACCAATGGAGACCTATCCTCGACCTGTCCGCTCTAAACACATATCTCATTGTTCCAAAATTCAAAATGCTGACCCTACAGCAACTTCTTCCCATGCTGGGCAAGGAGTCTTGGCTGGTGACTCTGGATCTCAAGGAGGCATACCTGCACGTCCCCATACGACCAAATTGCAGAAGATACCTCAGATTTCTTGCAGGATCAGAGCATTATCAATTCTCAGCATTGCCTTTTGGCTTATCTACTGCCCAGAGTATTCACGAAATGCCTGGCATCAGTAATTGCTCATTGCAGGCTTCAGGGAATTCAAATTTATCCATACCTGGACGACTGCCTGTTACAAGCGGACAGCAAAGACAAATTAACAAAAGATTTGAAAATGGTTATTCACCTGCTGCAAGCCCTGGGATACACAGTCAACACAAAAAAGTCAAGGCTGATACCATCCCAAAGGATAACCTTCCTGGGTGCAGAACTGGACACATCAAACCAGATGGCATTCCTCACGGCAGAAAAACGGAAGCAGCTACCACTCTATTTCATGGCATTAACAACGCAGAACCAGCTTACAGCAAGGAAAATCCTGCAAGCCCTGGGTTACATGGCATCCTGCATAATATTAATTCCACATGCCAGACTACATATGAGGAAGTTGCAATGGTACCTGAGGAATTTATGGTCTCAGCACAAGCACAGCCTAGAAACCCAAATTCCAATGATTCCATGCCTGAAGCAAGAATTCCAGTAGTGGGCCCAGGCCTGTCAATTTTTTATTTTTTTTATTTTTATTTTACATTTGTTGACCGGGCTAGTCCAGCTGGATTAATGTCCATTTTCAGTGGAGGCCCGGGGAGAAAAGCTCCTCAGTTTAGATACAATATTGGAAATACATAAGACGACATAATACAAGTGTGATTATACAAAGGAAAAATGAACTTACAAATATTATAGATTTTAATTAATACAGAACAATCCTAGTAAGAACAATATAATAAGGTATGAGATCATCATTTTTTTTTTTTTTTTTTTTTTGTTAAGATATGTAATATTTACAATAAATACCTGTAATATATCAGTTGCAGAAGAAGATAACATCCAAGTGGTTAAGAAAAGTTTATGATAGTGTTAAGGATGCCAACAGGCTAGTCTGGGTTGGTACAAGAGCAAAGCCAGAATTTGTTAAGATGTATTAAAAGTTGTTTTTTAAAGAGTGGAAGAGTATGTAAAGAGGACAGATCAGATGGAAGATTATTCCATACTTTACCTACTGAGTTAGAAAAAAGGCAGTTGCCTGCAGAGTTGAAAGTCTTGGTAATATTAACAAGTAATTTGTCAGAGGAACGTAGTTGTTTCAGGTTGATATAGGGAGTCAAGAGTTTGGAAAGAGCTGGTGTTTTAGAAGGTTGGTATAGAATTTTGTGAGCAATTAGGAGTTGTTGAAAAATAAGTTTATTAGGGAATTCCAGCCAGTGTAGTTGTTGTAGGTTTAGACAGTGGTGAGTTCTGAATTGTGATGTGGTGGCAAAGCGGGCAATATTATGGTAAGATGTAGTGAGTTTCTTAAGGTTGCTTTTAGATAGATTAGTGTAAATAGGAGATGCATACAAAAGGGTAGAAATAAGATGTGTTTGGGCTAGAGTTATCTTAGTTTCAGGTGTGAGGAAGGACTTTATTCTGTATAGGGATCCAATCTTTTTGTTAATGGCTTTTATTGTGTTGTTGATGTGACAGTCAAAGTTAAGATAATTATCAATAGTGACACCAAGAAGTTTAGTTGAGGAGTCAGGAGAAATAATGGTGTTATCAGTTGCAGTAATACAGAAGTTTAACAAAATCGATTTACGGGTAGGTGAGAAGAGTAGTAATTTAGTTTTTTTGGGGTTAAGGAGTAGACAGCGATTGGAGAACCACTGCTCCACAGTTGAGAAGGCTGATTGAGTTTGAGACTGGAGTTCTGTTTGAGAAGAAGCAGTGCAAATTATAGTGGAATCATCTGCATATTGTATGCAGGTAGTATTAGGAATAGATGATTGAAGGTCATTAATAAAGATGGAAAATAAAAGTGGGCCTAGAATAGACCCTTGTGGAACTCCTAACGAGATAGGGAGGAGAGCAGAGAGAGAGCTTTTCCAGAGTACGGCTTGCTGACGATTGTCAAGATAGGAAGAAAACCAGGTGAGGGAAGAGGGCTCCAGGGAAATAGATTTTAGTGTGTGCAGAAGAAGTGTATGATTTACCATATCAAAGGCTTTTGATAGGTCTATGAAGAGAGAAGATGTAAGATTGTTGTTATTACGGTTTAGGTTTATTGTGTTGGTGAAGGAAAGAAGAGCTGTGGTAGTACTGTGGGCGGGTCTGAAACCATGTTGAGTGTCTGCCAGAAGGCTATTATTGAGGAGGTGGTTGAGTAGTTGTTTATGTATGCATTTTTCCATGATTTTAGCTAAAGGGGATAGAAGTGCTATGGGACGATAGTTGGAGAAGTCGTAAGATTTGCCTCCTTTATGGAGGGGAATGATATGTGATACTTTCCAGATTGCTGGGACATTACTTTCTTTTATTGATCTATTTATTAAGATGGAGACAGGGTAAGCAATGGCTTTTGCTGCTAGTTGTAGGAATTCAGCAGGAAGTTTATCATTGTGAAGGGGTGGTGGGTTTAAGTTTTTGGATAAGAGATTGTATATAGGAGGTAGATACAGGTTGTAGTTGAAGGAGGAATGGTATTTATTAAGGTATTTGGAGGTAGTTGCGAAGTATCAGGAGATAGTTGGTTGGCTAGAATTTGTATAGAATTGGTGAAGAAGGAATTAAAGTTATTGGCTGTTAGTGTGGGATTATCAGGGTCAGAATCCTGAGGGTTGGGTGTAATAATTTGCCCAGGGGTCAACAGACTGTTGATGCTGGACCAGAATTTTTTGGGTTCATTTTTGGTAGTTTTTTGAAGTTGAAAGTAATAATTCTTTTTGTCTGTAAGAATAGCTTTCTTTGTATTGTTTCTAAGCTCTCTAAACTTTTGGTGGTCTATTTGACTTTTGGTGGAGCGCCAGTTATTGAACAAAGGACTGCCCTTCCACAGGCCTCACCCAAGCCAGACTATCACCACGGACGCCTCAGACCTCGGTTGGGGGGCACACATGGTGGACAAGTGCATACAAGGCTTATGGACTCAAGACCAGATGAACCTACACATAAATCAAAAAGAGATGCTGGCAGTAAAACAGGCAATTCAGACATTCAGACCATTTCTTCAACAGGGTCATTTGCTGATAAGGACGGACAACACCACAGTTATGTGGTATATCAACAAGCAGGGAGGCACACATTCATATCCTCTTTGCCGGATGGCAGTGGACCTCTGGAATGTGGCCCTGAGCCTCAACATTCAACTCCAAGCCATATTTGTGCCAGGAAAAGAAAATATACTAGCAGACATCTTAAGCAGAACCACCACGGATGCCCACGAATGGATGCTGCATCCAGACATATTCAAAACCATCACAAGGAAATGGGGACTGCCAGAAATAGACCTGTTCGCATCCCCACACAACCACCAATTGAAAAAATTCTGCACAAGGACATACCACCCACTTGCTTGGAAGGTGGACTCCCTATCCTTCAGTTGGGAAAACCTGACAGCATATGCATTCCCACCTCTTCCTTTGATGCACAAAGTGCTACTGAAGATCAAAGAAGATCACCCGAGGATCATCTTGATAGCTCCAGATTGGCCGAGGCAACATTGGTACCCACTACTGAGGAGTATGTCCCGGGAACACGCATGGCCTCTACCCCTACTACCTCTACTGCTAACACAGAACAACTTCAAAATCCTGCATCCAAACTTGAAAACACTGCAGCTAGCTGCTTGGAACATTACATAAGGAAAAATAACCCAGAATTATCTCAAAGGGTTAAAGACATTATCTTGGAGGCTCGCAGACCCTCAACAAGGAAAACTTATTCAGCAAAATGGAAAAGATATCTCATTTGGACTGCAACAAAAGGAGTAAATGCATCATTGGCAAACATAGCTAGCATCCTGGAATACTTAGCAGAGCTTTTCCACAATGGTCTGTCTTACTCCTCCATTAAGATTCATGCATCAGCAATTTCAGCAGAATACAACATGGATCCTCCAGTCTTTTCTCAACCTCTACTCAGGCAGTTTCTCAGAGGAATTAAAAATGTAAAGCCACCAAGGAAACCACCATTAACTACATGGGACTTGAACTTTGTGTTAGAAAAGTTGACTCCCCCCCCCCCTTTTGAACCAGCAGCAACAGCAGAATTACAGTACTTATCTTAGAAAACTGCATTCCTGCTTGCAATCACTTCAACTAGAAGGGTTTCTGAATTACAGGCATTAATGGCAGTACAGCCCTTCCTTATCTTCCATCAGGATAGAGTGTCCATGAGAACTAATCCTACCTTTATGCCAAAGGTGGTCTCCAGGGTATCATTAAACCAAGCAATACACCTACCAACATTCTTCCCCAACCCGCAGAACAGGGGGGAAAGATTGCTGCATACCTTGTATGTACACAGACAATTGCGCTACTACCTGGACAGAACCAAGAACAATAGAAAAACTGACCAGCTTCTGGTAGCATATGCAACAGGAATGGAAGGAAAAGCAATTTCAAAACAAAATGGATAGGAAATTGCATTAGATTTTGTTACTCTTTTCATGGAAAGGCAACTCCAGAAAACATCAGACCTCACTCCACAAGGGCTACAGCCACTACTACAGCTTTCTTACGAGGAGTGGCTACCAAAGACATTTTAGAGGCTGCTACTTGGAGCTCCGTGCATACATTTGCCAAGCATTATAATCTACCTTTATACTCCAGATCCCGAGCAGGTTTTGCCACTGCTGTTTTGCAAGGGATCTTAACTACACCATAAACTCTTAGTGCCTCCTCCCCCAGTTTGGCTATGGTATTCTACCCATTTGTTAGGACTGCAGATGCATCCTTGAAGGACATAGTACAGTTTTGTACCTACCATAAATGTAGATGTCCGAGAGGTATGCATCTGCAGTCAGGATTACCCACCCTCCTTCCCCTCTGTGGTACTCCTAGGGTATTTGCCCATCTTGTAGCTAGCTGAGGGAATCTATTATGGTGTATTTGTTTGTATATATGTATATACATGTTTATTTCTATTTGCTCTCTATTGTTTGGAAACATTTGCATTTATCCAAATTTAGCCTTCCTAGAGGGCACCTGGCATCTGGGGCAAGAAACACTGAGGAAAATGGCGTCGGCTGATGCCTTTATACCCGCTGAACTGCAGCTATGACGTCGGGTGAAGTGCGACATCAGCCGAGGCCAGACCCAGACTTTGGAATCCGGCTGACCGAAGGGCTGCCTGAGGCCAGGACAACCCATTTGTTAGGACTGCAGATGCATACCTCTCGGACATCTACATTTATGGAAGGTACAAAACTGTACTTTTCATCCCATGTGCCTTCACTTTTGCATTCCATTCCCTTATCCTTTGCTGAAGTTCTTGTTCAGAGTCTGCCTGTAATGCCATATTGTCTGCATACAAAATCAGATTGGTCTCCTCCTACCTGTTTGCCAATGTAGGCCATCACCAGTGTGAACAGCAGTGTGCTCAGAGCTGAACCCTGATGCATCCCCTCCACTTCCACTGAGAACCCCTCTGTGAGACTGAATACTGTTCATACTAGAGTCATTGGGTCCCCTTGTACATAGCCTGCACTAATTCTACCAGTGTTTCTGAGACTTCAAAACCACTGCAGGAATCCCAAAATCAACTTTCTTCAGAGCTTGTCATATGCCTTCTCCAACTCTAGGAATGCCCAGTTGGAATCTGTCCTAATCTCTAGCTTCTTAGCTATCTGTCTCACTGAAAACACTGGGGCAGTTGTGCTGCTTCCAGATATGAATCCAAATTGCTCATCTCCCATCTTAGTTTCTACTACTCTGAATATTCATTTATAACTTTCATGCAGTGTGACAGGAGTTTGATACCTGTGTACTGCCCTCAGTTGTGAAGCATAAGAATAAACATATATGTTTATTCTACAATCATCTGGGACATGCCGCTCTCTCTTTCTCCACACTGCTATGAGTACCCTCAGGAGCCATTTCTTCCCTATCTCACCCAGCATCTTTATCATACCTGCTGTAACTTTATTTGAGCCTGCTGCTTTCCTTGACTTCAATTTCCTTGATGCTTTTCTTATTTCCTCTAGAGTGGTCTCCTCCTCCTGTTTATCATAGGCTGTTTCAAGAGTAGTACAGCTTCTGTGAGGGTTTTTTCATTCAGAGGCTTCTGGAAGTACTCATACCATCTGCTTTTGATATTCTGTGGACTGTTGAGTAGGTTGTTGCTGGCATCCATTATGAAGGATACCTGACTATCTTATAGGATCTTACGAAGGATGGAGACATCCACCCCAACCCTGGCCCATCCACAACAGTAGACCCAAACACACCATCTAACAACCCAATGTGTACTACCCAGATTGACAGACTTCCAAACTCATTTCTGGGCTGTCATCTCAACATCAGAAGCCTAAACAAAAAGATCCATAGCCTACATGGACTCTTAGTTGTTCACTCCCCTGATATCCTCTGCCTCACAGAAACCTGGCTAAAACCAATAACCAAAGATAACGAAATAACCCCCCACAGTACAACATCCTTAGACTGGACTGGATCTCCAGGAAAGGTGGTGGGGTAGCAGTACTATACAAGTCTACCCTAACAATAACAATTGACACCCAACAGCCACCCCAGTTTGGCAATGCAGAAATTCTCATCATCAAACTAATGTTGTTCTTCTTCTTCTTTCGGCTTTTCCCAGTTAGGGGTCGCCACAGTGGAACTCTGGTCTGCTAATGATTGGCAGTTGATTTTTAGAGTGCCAAGGTGCCAGCCTGACGCCCAACCTTCAACGAAGGCACGCCCATTCACGCATGTTCTTTAAACACCACTCGACTGCAGGGAGGACATGCAGACTCCATACAGAAGGTGCTCCAGCCAAGAATTGAACGGGAGAACTTCTTGCTGTGAGGCAACAATGCTACCACTGCACCACTGTGGCTTATCTCATCACCAAACTAATAATAAACAACGTTAGAATATAAATAGAAATGCTGGTTAATAATAAACAAAAATAAATGCAGATACATTGCCTGCATTTATATTCCACCCAGCAAGAATGATAATACTCTAGAAAATATCTTAAATTGGTAGCTTCTAACTATCCCCAGGAAACCATTGTCTTGGGGGACTTTAACATTGATTGGAACACCTGTTCCTCTGAAACTCCCTTCACCCATTTAAACCTCCATGGGTTTACTCAGATCATTGCCACCCCCACCAGATTTAGCAAAAATAGAGTCAAAGATAATATCCTTGATTGAATACTTATTAACAGCCACCCCCAAAAGGACAAGTTAGGTACATTACCTGATGATCTAAGTGATCACTGCCTTACCTGTATTATTAGGCTCAAAGCCGACATTCCCAACCAGCCCACCTACAAAACTATAAGAAACGTCAGGAACTTGAACCTTGACAACTTCCAAAATGAATGCAAAGGATGTAATTGGAATGTCTTGAAACAACTGCCATTACAAGAAGCAGTTGAGTACTTCAATACCAGATTTCTGGCTATCCTTTAACCACCATGCTCCTACCTGTACCATCCGTGTAAAAGCCACAATTGCACTGTGGCTATCTAAAGAAACAAAACCCAAAATTAGACTAAAAAACAACGCCTGGGCCAGGTGGTATGTTACCAAAGCCCCTATGGACCAAGTAAGATATCGGCAGCTAAGGAACCAGACCAAAAAATCTGTCATTTTAGACAAAAAAAAAAAATCACTTCATCCTCCTACAACAAAAATATCAGCTAAAACCTCAAAAGTTCTGGGCTGGTATTAACAATCTTCTCCACCCAGGCCACTCCGCCACTCCTACCCCATCAGCTGCCCTTGGTAAATCCCCTGTAGAAATTGCAATCAGCTTCAACTCCTTCTTTACTGAAACTGTCCAGTCTCTAGATACCCATCTCACTCCATCGGACACAAACACCAGCTCTGGCACATCTAGCCTTGATCCACCCAGCACCCAACCCATCTTTACCTTTCAAACCATACCTACAAACCTGATCCAGACTGTACTCAAAAAGCTAAAACCTACTACATTAGCTGCCAAGCATCTTCCAGCTGAATATCTTCAAAAAGCAGCTGATGCCATAGCACTTCCCATTTCTATTCTAATCAACAGATCCATCTCAGAAGGATCCATTAAGTCCTTCAACAAAAAACCTTGGCACCTTGTACAGAGCCAAACCTCCCCCCCCCAGCTAGGGTAGCTATTGAAAGAACTCACCTCCTCTCTACCCTTATGTATGCCTCCCCTGTACTCACCAACCTATCCAAAACTGAGCTCAACAAGTTATCAAGATGTTAGTCATATAGCCAGCTTCGCTACTGGCATGGTTTTAGGACCCACCATTGCCAGAACCTCAAAGCACTGAGATGGCTAGAGTATCCTACCCTTCTACAGTTCAACCAGCTTATAGTAGTGCACAAAATACTCCATCAACCTGATAACACCTATGCCCTCAAAAATATTCTCACCCCTCATAGTGCTCCCAGGCCATTAAGCTCAGCTGATAAACTAATGATACTGACCCAAAAATCCAACATCTCTGCAGGCGATGATATATTTGCCAACTCAACCAGTAAAATCTGGAATCTACTCCCTACTGCCTTACCAAGGAAACCTCAGTACCCCTTTTTAAAAGAGAACTCAAAAAATACCTCACATCTCATTGACTGTGCTCTTGTTCTAAACCTTACACCTTCACTAATGCATGTCTTGCTACCCAACCTGCTCTTTAGCCAAGTATATATGCCTCATATTATTTGAATGTCTAAGCATTGTAAATTATGAGATCTGATTGTTTTCTATGTTCACATTTTCTGATACGTCTTTGCCAATCAGATGTAAGTCTGCACATTTTGTATATTGATATCTGCCTGTATTCTTTGCCTATATTTTTGTAAACATGTCTGCCTGAGTTTATCACTCAGTGATGTATGTACTGTCTCTTTTTTTGGTATGTGGAGCTTTTCTCCCCGGGGCTTTGCTGAAAATGGACATATATCCAGTCGGACTATCCTGGTCAACAAATGTAAAATAAATAAATAAATGAATTAAATAAATCTTCTTTATCTTTCTGTTTTTGCCTTGCAGCTGATAGTTTCTTGTGCTGTTTACTGAATCCCTTTCTGGAAACTGGCAAGAGTTCCTCCGAAGTCTTATTCTTTGCTACTACAACTGTTCTGTAAGCATCTTCACTAACCAGCCAGTATTCCTTCTTAGCCCGGTCCTTATTTTCTATTTCCGACATTCTTCTTATGACTTCCTGGACTTCTGCATTCCACCACCAGCTTTCCTTATATGTCTTATTTCCATATCTGGTTCAGACTCACATCTGTTTCTGTTCTATAATATTCACACAGGCTGTTTTGGGACACTTTAACATCCAACAGGGTAACAAAATGAGTTCAAACCAACCAGACCAAGAATTCAAAAATATGAAAATAAGTTGTTCCAACACCAAGGCTGTAGAAAAACAATCCAATTTATTAAGCACTTTGGTCTCAGTGGAATACTGAGACTTAAAATAATAACTCAACATTCATTTCTCTTTAAATGCCCCTGATAATTGATTAATTAAACAATTAAACATTAATCATAAAAAAATCTTAAAACCACGTTTCACTATTTTGTAACACATATATATCACAAAATTGATTCACAATGATTTTTTTATCTTGTAAGTGCTCTACTTTTTAAATTAGGTAAATTAGAGACCATATCATTAATACCAGGTTCATTCATAACATTTAAATGCAGTTGCCACTTAAGTTCACTTTTTTCAATTTTTTGTGTTCCTACCACCCACCTCTTGCACTCTGGTGTACTATCTCCAATATTCCAAATTTAAATTTAGTGAAGCCCTCACGTACCAATGAATGTATATACAATGCATTATTCTCATTACATTGTGAAATGGCATAGGTGTGTTCGTAAATTCATCTTCTGAATACCCTTTCAGTTTTGCCTACATAATTAAAACAATTCTCACAAGCAGCTAAATAAATCAGATGCTTGGTAGAACAGTTACCCTGTCTCAAAATAATATTTGTTTTAATACCTGGTATGTTGATACTTTTCGCTTCTAAAATAAATTTGCATTGTTGACAACGACCACACATAGTGGTACCTATTTCACTCATCCCATAAACTAACAGTTCATGTTCGAAGAGAAATTTTATATTTGTACCCATTTTTAACACAGACTTTGGACTTTCACCTAATATTTTAATTAAATCTGAATTAGAATGAAATAGTATCCAATATTTTTTCAAAATGTTTTGGACCTCCTTAGTCCCATCTCCATATTCAATCACCATATTGTCATCATAATTGTTCTTCACAAAATCCTTTTTTACTTTTATTTGGTCGTAGCCAACTCCCAAAAATGGGTTTGAATTTAACCCCCCATGTTGAACTAATCTCTTTTACTGTTCTTAAGATGAGATCTCTAGGGTAACCTCTATCGAAAAACATTTCAGATATAAGCAAAACTTCCTTCTTAAAACTATTCCAGTCAGAACACTTTCTGGCTGCTCTCACTAACTGGCCCTTAAGAATGTTATTTTTAGTATGTCCTGGATGCTGGCTGTTAAAATCCAGGTAACTATTGGAAAATGTGTTTTAGTTCAACATGGGGGGTTAAATTCAAACCCATTTTTGGGAGTTGGCTACGACCAAATAAAAGTAAAAAAGGATTTTGTGAAGAACAATTGAGCAGTATCCTACCTTCACCAAGAATGATGCCACAATACAGAGATAAGATGATCAGCTTTAACAATTGGCTTAAACTCTGGTGTCATTCAAAGGGGATCCAATGTCTGTCTGCCTGGGATGACATGCTGGACAAGCCACGCTGCTCAAGGGCGGCTTGCACCTGTCACCCTGGGATTCGGATATTGGCAAAGGCTCTTGCCACCCCATAGTGCCTTTTTAGGCAAGGCTCAAATTCTAAACCTACCACCCTAGAACACAAAAAGGAAAAAACTAAGGGTAATGCTGCTCAATGCCAGAAGTCTAAATCTCAAAATGCACGCACTCGAGGCCCTTCTCAGTATGGAGAACATCGATGTCTGTGCTGTGACAGAAACCTGGTTCAAGGCTCCTGAGAGCACCCCAGCACTATCAGGTTTTACCTCATATCATGCGTTCCGCCCCAAAATCCGGACAATACCAAGAAAGGAGGGGTATCCATATTCATCAAGGACACCCACACCTCAAGACTGGTGGCAATGCACGATGCATCGGAGACCATCCAGGTGCAATTAACCATAGGCAAGACTGCTCTGCAAATTGTAGCATGTTACAGGCCACCCTCACAAACTCAGGAACCTCACATGGCCTTCCTGAAAACACTGGAGGGGATAAATGTATCACCAAACACCATCATACTAGGTGACTTCAATTACCCTAATATAGACTGGGAACACTACTCAAGCCCAAACACCCTAGCCCAAAAATTCCTGGAATTCATAAACTCAAATGCCATGGAACAACTAGTCACCATCCCCACAAGAGGAGAAAACATACTTGATCTCATCATCACGAACATGGGAGCACAATGTTCAACACCGGAAGTATACCCCTCACTGGTGAGATCAGATCACAAACTATCTCGCTGGAGGTCCTCATCCCACCCCCTCCTGAAATAAAAAAGACCACAGTAAAGAACTTCTCGAAAGCCGACTTCACACTTCTAAAGACTAGTGTGGTCTCCTTTAAGGCCAGCGGAAAACAGTACTCAAGCCGCTGAATCACTTACAAATGCCTTCTACCAGCACCTGCAGGACTGCATGGATAAGGCAATCCCAAGCAAAACAAAGACTCTTTGTACCAAAGGCAAGCGTCCAGTCTGGTGGACCCCAGCCATAAACAAACTCTACAACAAAAGGAGGAAGCTACTACAAGATAGAGCAAAATCCTTAATAGGTAAGACACCTTTGATCACTATAAGTAAAAAACTAAGAGCTCTCATAAAATCATCCAAAGCAAATTCTGAGAGAAAAATAGCTAAAGACTCAAAAGACAATCGTAAGGCCTTCTTTAGCTATGTTAGAAACCTGGCAGGAAACACCCAGATATGCTCAGAACTAGTTCAAAATGATGTGAAGATTACTGATCCTACAGACATTGCCAACATACTGGCTGACAGGTTCAGTGCAAACTTCGCCCCCCCTCCCCCCCAAAAGGAGAGATATCTATACCAAACGATTGCAGCCCCCCAAACATCTCTAACGCCCAAGTGAGAACTGCTCTCTCCAAAGCAAAAAACACAGCATCCATGGGACCGGATGGTGTCCCCGGCTGTGTGCTCCACGAACTCAACGAGGAATTAAACCCACAGCTAGGACAGCTGTTTAATCATAGTCTCACCTCTGGATACGTACCCAGTGAGTGGCGCACTGCAACTGTGGTCCCACTTCACAAAAGCGGTGCTTCCACCGACCCTGGAAATTACTGGCCCATTAGCTTGACAAGCCTTATCTGCAAAGCCATGGAGAGGATCATAATGGACCTCATAAATAAAGACATAGGGAATTTGCAGACTTTGGATCCAACCCAGTTTGGCTTTGTCAAAGGCAGATCATGCCTTTTAAACTTGGTTGACTTTTTCGAAACAGTCACCAAAGCCATTGATGAGGGAAAGGCAGTCCATACAGCCTACCTCGATCTGGCGAAGGCCTTCGATACAATACCCCACTCGGGTATCATTGAAAAACTCATCAGCTCAAATGTTAACCCATACATCACAAGATGGGTTGCAAACTGGCTGAGTGACAGAACCCACAGGGTCAGAGTTGCTGGCGCCATGTCAGACTCAAAGCCTGTCACAAGTGGTGTCCCACAGGGCTCAGTCCTGGGCCCACTCTTGTTTGGCATCTACTTTTCTGAAGTACAAGCAAACACAGGAGGGTTATGGCTGACAAAGTTTGCAGATGACTGCAAACTGGGCGCCATCGTCGAAAACACATCTGACACAGATATCTTTCAGAAGGGTCTCACAGAAACGGATAACTGGTGCCAGAACCATGGCCTAAAGTTAAATGCCAAAAAATGCATAGTCATACCCTTCGGGAAAAACAAGGTTACCCCTAGCTACCATATAGGTGGCAATCCACTGAGCACAGAAGAAGTTATCAGGGACCTGGGGACCCAGGTTGACAGTAGCCTATCATTCGACACCCATGTAGCTAAAGTAGTTAGGAAGACCTTCTACATTGCCCACCTTATCATGAAGGGATTCACATCTAGATCAAGGGAGGTCATAGTCTCCCTATACTCATCACTCATCAGACCAATGATTGAGTACAATGCCCCATTTGGAATGTATCTAACCTGACACTTGCAGCAGCTGGAGAGGCCACAAAAGTTCCTCACCAAAAGGATAAAGGGTCTCAAAAATCTATCCTATGCTGCCCGACTGAAAGAACTCCAGCTCTATTCAGTCGCTTACCGCTTGCTCAGAGGTGACCTTTGCCTGACATACAAGGCCATGTCAAACCCAGATTTGATGAATATGCTTCACCTCAAAAAATCTAGATCAGTCAGAGCCACAAGGGCGGGAGACTTAAACCTCGACACGGCTATTAATAGGACGTGCTGGAGGGATAGATTCATCACCCAAAGACTCCCTATTCTGTGGAACAAAATCCCGGTATATGTGAGGCAGAGCACCTCGCTGGCCTTGTTCAAGAGAAATCTTGACCAATGGATGGGAGATCGCAGATATACCCCAGGGATTACCTCAGTGTCACTGCTCGACAGAGGCACAGCAAAATAATGGGAATAGTTCCCCATACTAAAGGGGTGGTGTAAGCCACAAAACTATGGGCTAGGCTTGTAAATGCCCTCGGACAGATAGCCTAGTATGAACCTATGAACCTATGAATCTGTAAGTAGTGGAAGAGAAGTTTAACTGTTCCATAACCTTATAAATGGTAACATCAAGATAATCAATGCTAGATTCAGAACTGTTGTATGTAAACCTTAGGAAGGAGTCTAAACTATTCAAATAATCAGCCAAATGATGTTCCTCAATAGTATTTTCCTTCCATAAAATGAAAATATCATCGAGGTATCAGAGGTAAAAAATCCATCTATCAACAAATCTGGGTATAAAAATATTTTTCTGTTCCCAGGCATGCATCACCAAATTAGCTTATATGGGGGCACAGCTGGCCCCCATGGCTACAACTTTAACTTGCTTAAAGTAACCTTCAAATGTAAAAAAAATTGTGTTCTAAGATGAACTCCATAGTACTTAAAATGAAATTTGTCATATTACTGCTCAGGTCTGTTAGCTTAACAATTGCTTCTGAAAATAATTCCAAACCTTCACTATATGGAATTGACATGGACAAATCAATTATGTCCATTGTATAAAAAGCAGTGCTCTCACTGAAAAGTTATTTTTTGAATCTGGTCAAAAAGTCCCAGGAGTCTGTTAAAATATAATCTACAGAAAAAAAATGTATTCCTTAAAAGTCAATCAGTAAGACTCCCAAAGAGTAGGTAAAACTATCATGTGCGGCAATAAAAATTCTATAAGGGGGATTCAGAATATCCTTATGTACCTTAGGTATAACAAAGGCGTAAGGGTTGGTTGGGTAATCACTTCTTAAAAAATTACATAAGTCTTCAGAGATAGTCCCCTGAAATAGTAAATTTTTAAGAAACATCTGTACTTTACGATGAGTGATTCTGATTTAATTTAATGAAACTTCTAGATATTTATCAGAGTCATAAACATTTTCCATCATTTTGGCACTGTAGTCGAAACTATCTACTATTACCATCCCTTCCTTCCCCCTTATCAGATTTCATGACCCGGATAGAATCATCTTCTCTTAGCTGCCTTAAAATTAAATTCTCATCCTTTGCTAAATTGAAAAATACTCTCCTTTTTGACCCTAAAACTGAATAGGTTGCTTTCAGACAAAGGTGTTCAAAAGTATTTACAACAGGGTGGGCTGGTGGGTTGAAGGTACTTTTGCATTTAAAATTGTTCCTAGGGTGGCTCTCATCAATATTACCTTGAGGTTTATCCTGAAAAAATAATTTCAGGTTTAACTCCTTGTATATAACTTAATTTCGGTCATGGTATCAGTTAAACTGATTTTAGAACCCGGAACAAACTTAAAACTTTTTTTAAAAAGTGAAAAATGGTCTCTATTAACCTCAATTCCAGAGTAATTAAAAATATTAAAACCCTGATGACTCAAAAGTTTTCCTTCATGAAACAAATCAATTTTTAATTCACCTTTGTCTTGATTCTTGTTAATTAAAACAACAGTATCCCTTTCTAATATTTGTTGTTCCTGCCCCATCCATGTCCCCTTGGGTAGTTCTTGGTGCTCTGGGGTGTTGGGGGCCGGTAAAAATTTGAATTATTGTTTCTCTGATTATTTCTATTTCTTATTCTCTCAGATCTTCTGAGATCAGGGTATTTTTGTTCATACCGTTGATTTTCAATATCATCTTCATCAACTACTGCAATTTCAGTGTTGGGTCTATTCCTAGCGTCTGGCTTCTCATTTCTAAAATTGTCAAAAAAACGGGATTTAGGAAATGGGTAAGCAATTCCTTTGTCGTATTCATCATCATCTCTAAGCAACTTTTTATTCTTTCTCTGCATATTAAATTCAACCTATTTTTCTATCTTCTTAAAAATGTTGTTGTATTTAACCGTGTTGAATTCAAATAATAAATCATTAGTTATTTCATCATTTATAATACTTACATATTCCATAGTTTTTTTAATACATCCATTATTCAATTTAATAATATAGTGTATTAACTGTATAACGAATCGGTCAAACATATTTAAGTCATTTTTTTCATTGTCCTTCAGATGCAATTCTGTAGGAAATTTATACAAATGGGAGGCCCTTAGGTACATGCCTCCGTTTAATACATTCATTCAGATAAACGTTGTCACATTGGAGGTTCCTCACCTAGGAAAGTTTCTGCTCCAGTTCTCCTAATTTTTTACTCAAGGTCCTTGACATGTCCTGCCGGGCACCCGGTGGTTCAACAGCTCTAGCAGAAAAAATATCCTGATTGAACCACTCCTGTAAATTGAATGTATTGTTATCAGTTTTGTTGTTCCCTGTTCGCTGTGAATTAGAAAGATGCCCTGCATTCGTTGTTTCAGAAAAGTCGCTCTGATTACATAGGTTCCCGAAACAAGGACTCATAGACAAAGCTCATTCCCTTGAAAGGTGTTCTGGGAACTATAGTTTCTCCATAAGTGTCATCATCCGTTGGTTTTGTTGGGTGAGTAAAAATATTAGTTGGGTTAGGGTATTGTCCGCATTGGAACCCTTACTAAGGGTGTTCTGGGATGAATCATCACCCCTGGAAGAGTCAAATGATCTTTGAGTTTCCGTAGCTGGCATATCGCTTCCACCATGCCAATAGTTGTAGTAGGAAAATTCCTAGTTGCTGTCACTGATAGCAAAGTAGTCAACAACCAACAAAATTCAAATATTGTCAGTTTAACACAGTTAAAATTGAAAGAAGTGAACTTAAGTGGCAACTGCATTTAAATGTTATGAATGAACCTGGTATTAATGATATGGTCTCTGTTTTACCTATTTTAAAAAGTAGAGCACTGACAAGATAAAAAAATCATTGTGAATCAATTTTTATGATATATATGTGTTACAAAATAGTGAAATGTGGTTTTAAAATTTTTTTTATGATTAATGTTTAATTGTTTAATTAATCAATTATCGGGAATATTTAAAGAGAAATGAATGTTGGGTTATTATTCTGATGAAGTCTCCATATTCCACTGAGATGAAAGTGCTTAATAAATTGGATTGTTTTTCTACAGCCTTTGTGTTGGAACAACTTATTTTCATATTTTTGAATTCTTGGTCTGGTTGGTTTGAACTCATTTTGTTACCTTGTTGGATGTTAGTGTGTACTGTAGAGGATAATTTCATCTTTTCTGGTTACGAGTGTGGTTTTTGAGGTGAATTGTGAGTTTGCTGCCTTCCAGTTCCTGGGACTTTTTAGTACCTACTTTTTGGGAGACTTAATATCTGAATTTTCCGTGGCTTATGCCAACCCAAGAAAGTTAATTTCCTGTGCCCTTGTCGAGCAGAGCCACAGAAGTGATCCCTGGGGTGTATTTCCTATTCACTCATCAAGATTTTTCTTGAAGAGTGTTAATGAGGAACTTTGCTTGACATAGATGGCTAGCTTGTTCCAGAGTATTGGAAGTCTTTGGGACAGCAATCTATCCCTCCATCGTGTCCTGTTTATTGTGGTGGCAAGGTTTAGTTCCCTAGAGCATGTAGCTCAGAGGGATTGGGATTTCTTTAGGTGCAGTATGTCCAACAGCTCTGGGTTTCACATAGCTTTATATGTTAGGCAGAGATCACCTCGGAGTAGGTGATATGCTACAGAGAAAAGCTGGAATTTTGTGAGACGGTCAGTGTAGGGCATCCGTTTGAGGCCAGTAATCCTCTTTGTGAGGTACTTCTGTGGCCTTTCCAGCTGCTGCAGATGTCTTGTGAGGTACATTCCAAAAGGGGCATTGTACTCTGTAATGGGTCTAATGAGTGTCGAGTAGAGGGGAACAATGACCTCTTTTTTCCTGGATGAGAACCCTTTTGTGATGAGGTGTGCCATGTAGAAGGATTTCCTGACTACTGTGGCAACGTGATTATCAAAGGAGATATTCAGATTATTCCTGCTGTCCAACCCATGTGGACTGAGGCAGTCCTCATATGCTTGTCTGTCTGTCCAGATATGTACATTCAGGTCATCTGTTATCAACACCACTTCATGTTGTCCTGCTTTATCTAGTAGGTCTTACAACTACCTGAATGAACTCTTTTCCTTGCAATCACAATCATGTGGGACATAGGCTGAGATTATGAATGCTGTCCTATCCTTATGCTGGAGTCTTATTGCCATGAGTCTGTCTCCATTTCTGATGACATCCCTCACTGTCTTCTAAAACTTTATCTTCAGCACAAGTCCTACACCATTTCTTGTCTTTCCTTCCTCCAGGCTGTAGACTCTGTATCCCAAACCAAGTGGCTTTCTTGCACTGCCCTTGCATCTAGTCTCCAGGATACAGAAGATGGCCAGCCTCCTCCTTACCATCATGTCATTCATTTCCAAATTATGCCCTGTCATGACTTATAATGAGTTTAGTAATCCTTATTTCATGTTTGGCAGACTGATTGGTTTTATGTGCAGCTTCCACTCTCAACAGATGTATCCCAGGTAATCCAAGCTATGTAACTGGACAGTAGTTGGGCAGTAACTCCTATTAACTGCTGGGTTATATGTTGGGGGCACACTGGCCAATAGAGGCACATATACTCTTCCCATTGTTAGCATGAGTCCTTAGCATAGGTTGGAGTAGGCCGTCTCCTCAATCCACTTACCACCAGCAAATACCCATGCCCATATTTTGGTGTCATGTCCAGATGACCAAATCACTTAACGCCAAGGTAGCATCCACTAGTAAGCACTGGTTCAGTCCTCATAAAGACTTCTTCTTTTGGCTTTTCCCAGTTAGGGGTCACCACAGCGGATCATCTGTCCGCTCATGATTGGCTGTGGAGTTTTACGGTATGAAGTTGCCAGCCCGGCACCCAACCTTCCACAGAAGACACACACACACACACACACACACACACACACACACACACACACACACACTTTAGCTTCGCTAGAGTAAAGGGACAAAGTCTTTATATTGTATTTATTATTGATACATGGTATGGTGATATCAGTAGACATTTGGCATTTTCTGGGTATGCGGGACACCATCATTATATGTTGAACAAGAAAGGGGGGAGGAATTCATATATATGTTAACTCTTCCTTCAAATCTTCTATAAAGTTTTGTAGTTTAGATTCTGAGACTTATGAAGTAAATATTGATGACGGTAGAACAGCTTGGGTTGTTCTCATTTACAGATCTCCATCTCTGTCTAAAACTGAACGTTCTGTGTATCAGATAATTGTTTAGAATAAAATTTTGGCCTCATTGTAGATGACCAAAATGTCCCTTTTGTTGATTGGGAAGGTGGTGGTTTCAGTAATATTACTTCGGTACTAGTGATAACTAATACTGTACATGGTTACATTCAGTTGATAAGGAATCTGACTTGGAAATACAAAATTTCTGATGTGGTTTGGATCAATGCATTTTACAGTATAGTTTTTGCAGAATAAAATGTGAATTATGTGGGTAAAACCGTTCAAGTATTTGTTGGGAAAATCATTAAGCTAATGGTGATGCCAAGTGTAAGAAACAATCTACAGACACTGAAATTCTATCAAGCTGATTATTTAGCTCTTAAGTAACAGGAAGTGGCAGGAAGCTATGAAAGATAAAGACATTCAAGATTGTTGGAATACATTTTATTATGAATTTATCCACTATTTTATACAGTGTTTTGTTCTGATTTCAAATAGTAGTAAATGTATTAAGAAATATGCAGAATGGAGGTTAGAAAAGCAAGAAAGGTTCAGAAAAAAAAGAAAGATAGCTGGCAGAGATATAAAAGTATACATAGTATGGCAAACGAAGCTAGATAAATTCAAGTTTAAGGAAATAGTGGAGATCTACCAAAAGAAATTTTATTCAAATTGTCAAGTTTTACTGTTGATAACAGGAAAGCCTTGTCTAGGTATTAAAGGAGCTACAAGAAGGATCCCAACTTGAATATCAGTGTAATTAAAGATAGGGCTCTGATTACCAACCAGACACAACTGACAGATCTTTTTGCTGACAAGTTTTCAGCCTTGTCAAATAATTGTCCCACCTTGACTACTTTTAATTTAAATGATGATAGACATCTGTCATACATTAACACTGACTATAAAATCCATTAAGTAACATTATTATTATTAGTAGAATTATTATTCTTCAGTGGGGTCTGGTGACCTTAATCATTACTTTATGACAAAAAACAGTGTGCCTATATCATGCTGTATACATTAGTTATTTCATAGATTGTTACTAGGCTAATGACCGGGGAGGGGGACTTTTTAAGCCTTGCCAAGTTTCCCTAAAGAATAATAATGTCTTGTATCCGAATAGGACATTGAAAGCCAGGCATTTATAATCTACCTCTTTCCATAAGGGACATGGGTGCCAGGCCCAGTGTAAATTTCCTATTCTCATCCACTGGTTTATGATGTGCTTAAACTGGTTAATAGACAAACTCAGCTTCACATGGATAGAATGCCTTTCCATAAGAGGTGCATTCTTCTGTGAGATACATATCTGTCTCTAACATATTCTGTTTAAGTCACAGACAAAATTCAAGTCCCTAGATCTTGTATTTCTGGTATTCTTTGACTTATGAATATGTAAGAGATTCATAAGTGTGGGTTTTGTGGATGCCTTGTAAGCCAGGCATAGATCACCCCTCGACAGTCTATAGAAACTGAGTAGACAGAATGGGCTTTAAGGTTCCTGCATAAGGCAGGTTTGCTATGTCTTGTATTATTTTTGTAGGAAACCTCTGAGGTCATTGTAGTTGCTACTGATAAGGGCAGAGTACAGTAGGAAAATGACCTCTTTGGAACTAAATGCCATGCCCTTATTTATAAGCTGCACAATATAAAAGGAGTTCCTTATCACTATGACCATGTGGTGGTCAAAGGTAAGGCTACTGTCTATGTGTGTACCCAGATCCCTGACCACTGGGTCAACTCTTAGGGGCATATTATCGACATGGTAATTAGCCAGTATGGTTGACTTCCCAAAGGGTACAGTTATGCATTTCTTAGCACTAAGTTTAAGACCATGGCTTTTGCACCATTTGTTAGCCACAGAAAGTTCTTCTTGAAGATTGCCAGTGTCTGCAGGGGAGCCTATAACCCCTAGCTCACAAACATCTGCAAACTTAATCAGCCA
Organism: Protopterus annectens; assembly: GCF_019279795.1. NCBI lineage: Eukaryota > Metazoa > Chordata > Ceratodontiformes > Protopteridae > Protopterus > Protopterus annectens. The sequence goes on along the minus strand of NC_056739.1, from coordinate 749,658,821 downwards.
TAAAGCTTCAGCATTTGCTTCCATTTCAGAGAAATGGATGCTAAAAAAGGAGCAGGCCCAGTAGGGAGCCTGGGGGTCTCTGATAATGACTTATCTCTTGGTGGAGGTGGCCTCATCTATTTTGACCTCCTGGGTCCTATCAGTGAGCTAGTTTGCTATCCAGTGGGTGATAACAGGATTTATACCTAAATTAGTGAGCTTGTCTATAATGCCTGAGTGGGGTATTGTATCAAAAGCCTTAGCAAGGTTGAAGTAAGCTGTGTGCAATCCAATGCTTTGGTGACCCTCTCAAGAAAGTCCACCAAATTTAATAGGCATGACCTTCCTTTAACAAATCCGAACTGTGATGGGTCCATCATTTGCAAGTTACCTGTGTACTCATTTATCATGTCCATGATGATTCTTTCCATGGCCTTACACATGAGACTGGTAAGATTTATGGGTCTGTATTTACCTGGATCAGTGGTTGGGCCTCCTTTATGCAAGGGAATGACTGCAACCATCTTCCATTCTTTGGGCACAAAACCTAACTGAAGGTTCCAGTTGAAAAGTGATTCAAGTGGACCAGAGAGGTCACGTTTCATGCTATTTATTAAATATCCGGGGTGTTATCGGGGCCTATCAATATCAGTGTTTTGATGTGGACAAGGTAAAGGATTTATTCCACATATATGAAAAACATCTGATCTGAAGTAGTTAACTTCATTTGTCCATCAACCTGTGGGTATCGGATCCGAGCCGGCAGCTTCAAACAGCTAAGATCCAAGCTCCTCCCCTTACCCACAATCCTCTGCCATCCCTCTCTGACCTCAGATCTCGTTTGCCGTGGTTGAATTAACAGCTTTGAATGAGTTCCAGGCATGGGAGTTAGTCATTCTGTGAGAAAAAAATATTTATTTTCTTAACTTTTCTTGTAGACTGATATTGCTTGTTGTGTGTGTTGCTCCCTAGTATTAAAACCCTTTAGTTATAATATTGTTATCTCATTATTTTTAGTGTAGTTCATTCCTCCCCGTGTATGTGAAGGCGTGTGTGTTGGGCCTTGTGTTGTTTTTAGTTTAACTATGGAGGCCCCAAAAACTTTTTTCTCTAAATGCACCGAGTGTGGCCATAAGCTATCCCCAGCGGATGGCCATACTCGGTGTGTTATTTGCCTTGGGGTTGACCACCTTTCCTCAGGCTGCACTATTTGTTTAGCCTTCAACCCCAGGGCTCTAAAGGACAGGAGGTCGAAGTTGATTCTGGCGGGACTTTTGCCCCTGAATTCGGCTCAACCTCCTCTCCCTTGGTGGCACCTGCCGCGGCAGTGCCCCCTTCCACCCCTGCTCCCCTGGCCGGGACTCAACCTACCACCTTAAGCCAGGAGGAGAGGGAAGCTAGGCAGGAGAAGAAGAAAGATAGACACCACAAGCGGCAGGCCGAGTCTTCCTCCTCGGCTCCACCGGCTAAACAAGCTGCCTCTCCCTGGGCTTCCAGGCCTTCTCCTTCCTGACTCCATTCACCTCGCTTCTCCCCAGAGCTGGAGGAGGAGACCCGGTTTCCTTCAAGGTCATCGAGGCGGCACTCCCGGCCCACCTCGGTGGCCTCTTCTAGGTCCACCCGAAGCTTGTCCGATGCAGATATGGACCGGATGATGCATAGGTTCCTCCAGGCCCAGCTGCAGATGGGAGTGTTTATGCCTCCCCCTCCTCCAGGGGGTGGCGCTCAACCCCCTTTTTCGCCCAGATTACTCCTCCTCTGATCCACTTCCAGGGTTTGGAGCCTTCGGATCCGGGTTGCATAGGAGCTGGGGGAAGTTCGGCACTGATAGTGCGTCGTACTTCGGCTCCGACTGCACCCTCGAGTTTGTTGGGTCCCTTTTCGGAGCCGAGAGCTGAGCTTCGGATCCAGAGGTGTCAGTGTGTCTTTGACTCTGTCTCGGTCAGAGCATACTGGCCCTTCAGATCTGATTGCTTCGGCACTGTCCCCGATCCACACATCGGATCCGAGGGGCTGCTCTCAGATCCTAGAGAGAGCAGTTCTCCCTCGGCGTTCGATGTTGTGGAGAGGGTATTGTCGAGGGATTCCAGCCCCCAGGCTCTGACTATGGGTCCACCCTGCACCCTCTCTTAGATGGGCCTACCTTCCATCACCTGGCCCCAGGAACAGCCTGTGCCTACGTCCCAGATGGTTCCCTTAGAGGAATAAGATGTGGTTGGTGAGGCCTCTTCGGACAGCCCCCCTGAGGAGGTCCCTCACAAATGTAAGTGCAAGAGGAGGCACTTGGACTCACCTGAGTCTTTGACAGAAGACACAGACTTGGAGGAAGGGGAAGGTTCCCCAAGGTCACCCCCCCGAGGACATCTCCTTCGGAGACATTATGGAAATGCTTCGAATTAGAGGGGGGTGGTCAGCCCAAAAGCCTTCCTCGGATGAGTCTGTGTTTCTGGAGGCATTTGACGCAGGCCCATCTATCTCTTGGGTGTCCCCTCCCGCCAATCCCCTGGTAGATCTCATTACTACCAGGGCATGGAAGGAACTGGACACTGTTGAGCCCATTCCAAAGAGACCGGATAAAATCCTTAGCCCCCCCCCCACTGATAGGACGGTATGGAGCAAGGGTGCTCCTGTAGATGCCATGTTGGTGGCGGCTGCCACCAAGAAGGAACTGGCCCAGGAGAGTTCCTCGGTCCATCCTCCCGACAAGGAGTCTCAGATGATGGACCGCCTGGGGAAGTGGATGTTCGCTTCAGCTACCTTCGTGGTAAGGTCACTGAACTATATGGCACACGTCATACGACTCCAGCGGGATCTCATCAAGGAATATGCCGGGTCGCCCCCAGAGTCCATGTCGACTGAGGATAAGAAGATATTCTCAGCTCGAATGGCCACTTTTAAGTCCATTTCGAACTCTTCTATGCGGCTCCTCTCCCATGCTACGGGAGCCGCTAGAGCTAGTGGAGCGGGCGTTGTTTTGAGATGACATGCTTGGCTCCGCCTCTGCGATTTTGCAGAACTCTTCAAGGCGTCCTTCACAAATGCCCCATTTGACGGTTCTTCGTTTTTTGGCAAGACCGTCCGCGACACGTTGGTCCAGAACAAGAAAGACAGGAAGACGTTGTCTGCCGTCGGAGTCCGCTTCTCGGCTCCCCAGAGGTCCTTCTCCAGGTACCAAAGGGGACAGAAGAAGATGTGGTTCCGGAAGTCTCAACAGTCCCGTTTCACTCCGGACCCCTCGTCCTTCAGAGGCAGAGGAGGACAGGGTGGACGCCAGCCCAGAGACAGAGAGGGACCGAAGAATTTTGGGTCGAGAGAACCTTTTTTGGATCGGCCCGCGCAACAGCCCTGAGGGGTTACCCGACTGCTCCTCTCTGGAGGCAGTCGGGGGACATTTCTCGAGGCACCTAGCAGTTTGGGAGTCCATTACAACAGATTGCTGGGTGCTTCAAATCATATCCAGAGGTTACAAAATCCCCTTTCTGAATCCCCCTCTCAGACCCCAGAGCCTCCCCGATGTCCCACCCAATCAAAGGGAGGCAGCAGCCGCAGAAATAAAGCAGCTGCTAGGAAAAAGAGCGATCCAGCGCATCCCCCTAGACCAATCCGGATCGGGCTTCTACTCCAGGTTCTTTCTGGTGCCAAAAAAGACAGGGGACTTAAGGCCAATCCTCGACCTGTCCATACTAAACCTGTCAGTGGCCAAAGAAAAGTTCCGGATGGTCACCATTCAATCCATTCTTCCTTACTTACAGGAGAATGACTGGATGTGCTCGATAGACCTCAAGGATGTGTACTACCACTTAATGATGGACAGACGATCCAGAAGGTTTCTCCACTTCCAGCTAGGAGCCAGTCACTACCAGTTCAGGGCCCTCTCCTTTGGTCTCACCACAGCCCCCAGGGTGTTCACCAAAGTTTTGGCAGTAGTAGCGGCCCACCTGAGACTCCAGGGAATACAGGTCTTTCCCTAACTGGACGACTGGCTCCTGACTGCCCCCAACAGGCATCTACTATGTTCAGCCAGAGATTACTTCCTCCACCTGGCCTCCCGGCTGGGAATCACAATCAACCTCAACAAATCTTCCCTTCATCTAACCCAGATCTTAGACTTCAGATTAGACACAAACCTATTGAGAGTCTTCTTAACTCCGGACTGGATTCGTACCCTGAAGCTCCATGTACTGGCCCTTTTACAATCCTCGGCTCCTCCAGTGGAATTGGTTCTGAGGGCTCTAGGTTCCTTGGCGGCCACGATCAATCTGCTACCTTTAGCGCGCTTGAACATGAGGGTACTACAATGGATCTTGCAGGTTCAATGGTCCATCCGGCTACGCCCACTGAGTTCACCCATTCCCCTCAGCAGGGCTTGCAGGAATTCCCTGCTCCGGTGGCTCCAGTCACCGGACCTTCAGATAGGGCGCCCCTTTTCTATGTCGCCACCTCTAACCATGGTGACCACGGATGCTTCTCGCCTAGGGTGGGGGGGGGCACTGTATGGGCAGAACCGTCCAAGGTATGTGAACCCATTCAGAGACCTTATTGCATATCAGTGTCCTAGAGATGAGAGCGGTGCTTTTGGTGTTGCAAGCACTCCAGGCCCTTCTTCCCTTAGGGACAGTTGCAATTCAGACAGACAACATGTCAGTGGTCTGGTATATCAACAAACAGGGGGGAACCAGATCCTACCCACTTTGTCGAGAGGCCATGAGAGTTTGGGAATGGGCGATCTCCACCAACCGCTTTCTCATTGCGACGCACATTTTGGGTCGGTCGAACATTTTGGCAGACATGCTGAGTCGAACCATCCTCTCACCGTATGAGTGGTCTCTGAACCCCAGAATAGCGAAGCAAATCTTCCTCAAGTGGGGTCAACCTTGCTGCGATATCTTCGCGTCTCCTTCGAACGCAAAGTGCAGTGACTACTTCGCTCTAATTCCCCCACCAGGGGAATGCCCCAGAGATGCTCTGGTGCATGTTTGGCCATCCGGTCTACTTTATGCTTATCCTCCTCTTCCCCTAATGCTAAAATTCTTGCAGAAAGCCCATCGGTTGGAGAGCAGAGTGATCCTCATAGCCCCATTCTGGCCTCGTCAAACATGGTTCCCATGCCTATGGTCTCATCTAGTGAATCCTCCATGGATTCTAGATCCCACCCCGGATCTGATCTCTCACCCACTGGGTTTACCAACTCCAAACCTGGACAACGTCAAGCTCACAGCTTGGCTGATCGAGTTCCAGTAATAGTTAGGACTCCCGGTATCTCGTCCCCTGTTAAGGCTATTTTAGTGGCCACTCATAAACCTTCTATGAGAAAGGTTTATAACAGCAAATGGAAATGCTTTACTATCTGGGCAGAGCATAGAAAGTTGGATCCCTTTACAGCTCTCATACCAGCGATGTTAGAATTTTTGTCGACCTTATTCGACCAAGGTGCTAGCTCTTCCACAGTCAAAGTCCATTTAGCTGCGATTTCCCATTATCATGTGGGAAGTGATCTTGGTTCCTTAGCATCTTCCAAATGATGTAAGACTTTCTTAAAAAGCACCTTCCTCTTAAGTTCTCCAGTGAAAGACGCAGTCCCTCCGTGGGATTTAGCCCTTGTTCTTCAGTCCTTGACCACCCCTCCGTTTGAACCCGCAGCCTCGGTGGATCTGAAATACTTATTTATTTATTTATTTATTTGCAATTGTTTAACCAGGATAGTCCATTGGGCCTAATGAACCCGTTTTCAATGGAGTCCTGGGGAGAAAAGCTCATAAATACATATTACACAAAGATTAATGTACACACATAGATTGCATGTAGATTACAGAGGTAAACAAACTATGCTTAATATACTCCTAAAATCTCCTAAATACATGTTACACAAAGATTAATATACACACATAGATTGCATGAAGATTGCAGAGGTAAACAAACTAAGCTTAATATACACACATAGACTGCAGGTTCATTACAGAGGTAAACAGTCTTGGAAGACTGCCTTTCTCATCGCTATCACTTTGGCTAGAAGAGTTTCGGAGCTTCAAGCCCTTTGCGCCAAACCCCCGTACTTGGTCTTCCATAAAGATAGAGTTTCCCTCAGAACCAATCCCTCCTTTCTATTCAAAGTTGCTTCTGAGCCCAATATTAATCAATCTATTAATTTACCAGTTTTCTTTCCAAATTATCAAAACAAGGGTGAATACAAATTACATTCTCTGGACGTACATAGGCATTTGAGATTCTACTTGCACAGGACCGCTGAACATAGGCAATCTGAGCAACTCTTTGTATCCTTTGCAAGACCCTCTTTGGGCAAACCAGTATCAAAAGTTACATTGTCCAGATGGATTTCCTGATGTATACTTCTTGCATATAAGAGTTTTGGTAGACCTGAACCTGAAAGAGTCCACGCTCATTCTACCCGATCGATTTCTACTTCTGCTGCCTTTTGCTCCAGTGTGTCCTTGGACGACATTTGTTCATCAGCCACTTGGGCTTCATCCCATACTTTCATTAACCATTACAAGTTGGATCTAATTTCCAGAGAGAGAGCATCCTTTGGCTCTGCAGTGCTCCGGAATATCCTTCCATGAGGACCCCCCAAGTTTGGGTAGCTGGGGACTCTATCCCACAGGTTGATGGACAAATTAAGTTAACTACTTCAGATAAAGAAGTTATGTACTCACCATAACGTTCCATCTGAGTAGGTAAACTTCATTTGTCAGCAACCAACCCCCCCCCCCTCCATCCCCCTAACCTATAGTGCGTCCTAGAAGGATTCCTTGTCCTTTTCTCCGGATAACACCAGGTTAGGAGTTGCAAGTGATCCTTTGTTGTAATATGCTGTTTTACTATAGCAAACTTGATCTGAGGTCAGAGAGGGACGGCAGGGGATTATGGGTAAGGGTAGGAGCTTGGAGCTCGGATCTTAACTGTTTGAAGCTGCCGGCTCGGATCCGATATGGATCCGATACCCACAGGTTGCTGACAAATTAAGTTTACCTACTCAGATGGAACGTTATGGTGAGTACATAACTTCTTTTTATATCCTTATTTGAGGGAAGTAACAATTACAAACTAGATAGGTTATGAGTTGTCTGACATACATTATAGGCAAGGGTTTGGAAAGAGTGAGTTCTTCCTTAAAAATAGAGAATTTATGTACCACATTGGACATCTTTCAGAATGTTTTTTCTTATGGTAGATCATGTTTGACTAACTTATTGAGTTTATATCAAAATGTATGGGGCTCCATGGATGTAGGTCTGTCAGTAATGTATTGAGATGTGTCCAAGGCTTTTAACTGTGTATCACATAGAGAGATTGAATCCATTTTGTATAAAGTGGTATAAATCAGTATGTAGTTAGGTGGATTAGTGGTTGGTTGATGGAAAGGTCCTTCAAGGTTAAAACTGAGGAAATTGCTTTTGAAGATAAAAAAGTAACAGTTGAGGTCCTCAGGGTCCAGTGCTTGGACCATTGTTGTTTAATATCTTCATGTCTGACTTTCCAAATCAAACCAATGTATTACTTAATAAGTCTACTATTTACACCAAAATAGGGTCAATTATTAATGCAGTACTAAAATGAGCTGCAGTATATATATATATATATATATATATATATATATATATATATATATATATATATATATATATGTGTGTGTGTGTGCGTGTATCTGCATACTCTTTTCTAAGTAAGAACATGGGGTTTAATCCAGTGAATCTTTACTACTACACTTTGGTTGTAATAACCCATGTACTCTAGATTGTGCTATATTAAGAACAAGGTTAGGGATTTAGGATTAATAGTGAATAACCAAACAGGGTATGAGAATAATCTTTTATTGGCTACTAAGTGCTTTGCAGTTAAGTGGGATGTCTTGCTCATTAATTCAAGTATGATGAGAGAGTTTTAATTCCTAAATATAAGGCTGTTGTAAGACTTTATATATAATATATGCCATTTGTGTACAGTTGGTCTCAGTTAACTAGATTAGAAACTGTTCGTAGGAGTTACACTAATATATTGAAACATCTAAATTATAGGAACTGATTGGAGTAATTGCCTCTATATTCGATAAAGTACAGGTTGGTCAGAGGTGACCTCATAATTGTGTACAGGTGCATAAATGATACTGCTACATTAGTTACATTTGGTATGGTGTTATAGTGCTAAACATAATACATTTTTGTCAGCAGCTGAGTTTACAGTACAAACCTGGAAATCAATATTTTCATCAAAGGCGTGGTAGATTATGGAAATGAATTACCACTAGGGACTAGAGGGGTTTATAGTATTGATAAGTTCATGCCTGATTTAAACAAATGGGTTGGTGACAGAGTCTATGAAGTTACTTGACAGATAAATGCATCTGTGATCTCTGTTGAGGTCCAGACTTTTATATCACATTGAATATTGAACATCAGATTTGTTAAACATAACTGGCCATTAATAAAACCATGTTGGTAGATATCCGCACCTGATTTCAAGTTGTTTGAGATTAAACTGCACAGACACTTTCAAAACATTTGCCCAGAATACAAGTTAGGGTAATAGGTTTATACTTGTCCATAGTTTTTAGTGGTCCATCCTTTTGAGATGGGAATTACATGGATTTCTTTCCAGAGTTCTGGAAGTAACTCAACACTAAGAGACTCTTGAAACAGATGCTGTAAAATGAGTATGATGTGATTAGCATTTTTGGACAGAAAAAAAACTCCTTTGTTTAGATTTATCATTTCTGCTATACCTGGAAATGAGTAGACAGAAACGTTATATGACAGCTGTCATGCTCTTCTCATTTTAATATCTTCTTTAAGATTTATTGCGTGGAAGGATAAAATAAAAGATTCCTATCTGCATATGCACCAAGGAAAGTGGTCTCTCAGAGGTAGGAATATCTGCACACACACACACACACACACAGACACACACACACACACACACACACACACACAGACACACACACAGACAGACACACAGACACACACACACACACACACACACACACACACACACACACACACACACACACACACACACACACACACACACACACACCTAACATAGACACGGGCACAAACCTTTTCATAACCTTGTACAGTCCTCTGCATTATTATTTAGGAAAGTGTTACAGACTAATGCCCATTTAAATCCCTTTGCAGCTTCAAGGGAAATTACCATCGGGTCAGCCATAGGGTTGTCATAAAAAGAACAGCAGCAGAGTTGGTTTTGATTGAATTTAGGGCTTCCCTGAAGTCATCACTAGATATACTTGGACAACTTTCAGAGTCAACAGTAATAGTCTACATAATGAGTTCTGTTGGACTGTTCTGTGAACGTATCCATAAATATATAAATAAACTTTCCTTGGCGGCTGCAGAGGTGCAGCATTTAGCATTGTCACCTCACAGCAAGAGGTTCTCAGGTTTGATTCTCAGCTGGGGTGCCTTCTGTGCGGAGTCTGCATGTCCTCCCTGCTGTCACATGGGTTTCCTCAAGGTGCTCCGGTTTCCTTCCACATTCCAAAGAAATCCAGTAGGTGAAGTGTGTGTGTGTGTGTGTGTGTGTGTGCGTGTGTGTGTGTGTGTGTGTGAGGGATATGGATGAACTACAGTGGAAGGGTTAGCCACCCAGCATTGTAACCCTTTGCTCGAGATGATTGTCACTGTTGAAGTAACACCCCAACCCCATGCGCAAAATGGGATTTTGATTAGGATGGACTGATGGATTTAAATAAAATTTGCACAGGTTCGTCTCATTCAAATGGTCCCTTAGTCTCATGATGGAATACTTCAAGTTAAAGTCCAAGGAGACCTCTAAGACCTGCTAGACTTCAATGGACTGAAACCAGTTGCTAACCTCCCAGTGTTTGAGGCATTTGAGAATGCTTTTACAGAGGTGTTCATGGAGCTGGATTACCAATCCCTTACCCTCCAGAAATGTGGCAGATTATATAGGGCCAACACATTTCTAATACCTTTATAACAACCCTATGGCTGACCCGATGGTTATTTCCCTTGAAGCTGCAAAGGGGTTTAAATTGGCTTTAGTCTGTAACACTTTCCTAAATAATAATGCAGAGGACTGTACAAGTTTATGAAAAGGTTTGTGCCTGTGTCTATATTAGTCTTCAAGGCTATCAGTGACCAGACCCACATAGCTAAATGCCAAGGAGAGGGGTTTTGGTAAAGGTATCTAGATTGGCCCATGCAAGTCATATGGTAGGCTGACCTGTAGTGAAGTGTGTGTGTGTGTGTGTGTGTGTGTGTGTGTGTGTGTGTGTGTGTGTGTGTGTGTGTGTGTGTGTGTGTGTGTGTGTGTGTGTGTACAGCTGCAGCATCTACAGCAGCAGATATTCCTGCCTCTGAGAATTCAGTCACTGCCAGAGGATGTGAAAGAACACTTTCCTTGGTGCATATGCAGATAGGAAACTTTTCTTTTATCCTCCCACACAATAAATCTTTAAGAAGATAAGAAAATGAGAAGAGCATGACAGCTGTCATATAACTTTTCTGTCTACTCATTTCCAGGTACAGCAGAAATGAGAAATCTAAACAATGTCTCATTTGGCATCAGCAAACAAGGAGTCAGTAGGCCAGACAGAAGAGAGCTTTCTGACAAGATAATGAAGCAGAGCAAACAGAAAGGTGAGGCAGAAGAGAGCTTTCTGACAAGATAATGAAGCAGAGCAAACAGAAAGGTGAGGCAGAGAGATCTACTCAAATAGCAGAACAAGGTAATCAGAACAATCATAAATCATTCAGAAATACCAGTCTTCCCATTGGATTAGGTTCAGTTGGCTTTGACTAGTTTCTAGCACAGGGGAACCATGTAAAGAATGCTGTTATTAGGGCATGACTGAAAGTTTGAGTCTCTTCTCGATCACTAAAATGGATGGTCCATGGAGGACTTACTCAGATCTCTCAAAATCGAATCACTTTCTGAAAGTGATGGTTCAAACCAATGCTTACCCTGCTGCTCTTCCTTCCCCTGCAAGTGACTGAGCCCTTCATGGTAGGGCAGCATTCATCAGAGCTGTTATTGAGTACAGTGCTCCCTTTGATATGTACCTAACCAGGCATATCCAACAAATGGAATGCCCACATAATTTCCTCACTAAAAGAATAAAGGGTGTAGCATGTCCTATGCAGGATGTATCCCTGTATTCTGTCTTCGACTGGCTGTTGAGGGGAAATCTCTGCCTGGCATACATGACATTGTCAGACCCAACTTTGAAGGACCTCCCGCATATCCACAAAACAAACAAGAACAGAAATACCCATTCTAAAGACTTAAACCTTACCATATAAATAGGACCTGCTGGAGAGACAGATATGGATCCCAGAGACTACCACATCTGTGGAACAGGCTCCCCATCCATGTGAAAGAGTTCTTCCCTAACCCAATTCAAGTGTAACTTGGACAGTAGGATGGGGAACAGGAGCTTCATCATTGGTTTGGCATCTATGTCTCTAATGGGCATGCAGCCTGTAAATGGTTCATCTCCCAAGCCCCCTGCTTACACTTATCAAGAGTACAAGAACTTGTCAGAGATTTGGGGTGCATGGCTAGGCTTAGAAAGCCTCTTGGGGTTGTTAGCCTAGTAAACACCTATGAAATGATAGTAGACTGAAGGGTGAGGCATTATAAGGGAAACCAGTAACCAAGAGTATACAATAATGCCAAACGGAAGTTCAAAAAAATGGATAAAAAATGTTGTCTCTGCTCTTCATCAGAGTAAATGCCACATATAACAACCACCATTGCATAGTAGATACAAATCCTTTCCATTAGTTAATTACATAAAAATTTTACAATTAATGAATCAAACACTTAAAAAACAGCACACTAAGTGATTGCTTGCTCTCATAATAGCTTGCAATAAAATCATTTATTCTACGTAACCTTCAATAAAATCAAATTCATAATCTCATCTAACTTAAATTATAGAAAACACTATCTCATTTATAAATTCTCAACCTGGTCATAAATTTATTGCCTTCATATACAAGATAGGTGTAATAGATATGACCTCATTTAAGCCAGGGGGGAAAGTGGCACTCAACTGAATTTCTGTTGTTAGCTATTATGAACAAATAAAACAGTGTAAGAAGCTTCGCTGTGTGGAAGATTTTCAATCCATATATATCTAGTTTATCACTGTACATCAGTGGTGCACAATGTCCAGCCCTTCACGCAATGCCATCCGGCCCCCAGAGAGTAACCAGAAAATTTAAAATAAAAATGAAAAAATACTATGCTTTACTCCAGTTATGCAAACTTTCCAGCATGTGCTTATTTACCTAACTGACTGCAGTTGCGCACACCTCACATTTTAGCCTTGGAAGTAACTGTTCTTTCTTGCTTATAACTTATAGTCTGTAAACAGTAGTAACTTTCTGCAAGAGTTTGTAATAAGTCATGGCTGCAAGCCAGAATAAAGTTAAATGCAAAGTTGATGTAGAAAACAGGCAATTTCATGACTGCTGTCTTAAGTAAAAATACCAGTCACCTGTACTTGTTGCTAACTAGTAACAACTTACTATGTTTTGAGGTGGTCCACAGATGCATTAAGAATTTGTGTAGTGGCCCTCCCTGCAAAAAGGTTGTGCACCACTGCTCCATACTAATCAGATCAGATAATGGTAGTAGAAGTAGCAAACTTAAACTCGTCTTAAGTAAAAAAAAATAAAAACTATATAATTTGAAATATTGTACAGAATTGCTAAGTATTTAAAAGTAATCCAAGCTGGGTAGGCAGTCTGTTTCCAGCTGAAAAACCTTTATTAAGTATACAGACAAGTGATCCAACTACAACAAAAAATAACGGAGTAATAGTTTCCTCACAAGCTTTCTAACTCTGTATATATACTTTTAAGCAGGCAAGGGAATGATTTATTGTGCTGTCAAAGTGTTATTGGTATACATGTTAAATTCACATCCCTTCCCCCATCAGTGTGACATTCGAGCTGGACCTGCCCTACTTAGGAGCTGTCATAATAACCCTTATGTACTTTAAATAAAATTAATAATGACTTGGCACCACTTATTTAACCAGATTATTAAGTCTGTGATTTTAACCAAGACAATATACTACATGGCTGGAAATATATAAACCTTAGACCATTTAGCAATAAAAACTATATATAAATATGTACATATACACTTTGCATTGTAAAAATCATATTCTATTTTCATTGACTTAGGACGAGTTTAAGTTCACTACTTCTACTACCATTATCTGATCTGATTAATATACAATGATTAAGTAGATATATATGGACTGAAAATCTTCTACACAGAGAGGTTTCTTACACTGTTTTGTTTTTGGACCCACTATGCTTGTTTAGTGGATGTTGGAGACTTCGGGGATGCCACAGACTTTTTTTTTCTATTATGAACAAACAATTGCTTAGTGTACTGTTTTTTTTAAGTGTTTAATTGATTAATTATACAACTGTTATGCAATTAGTCAATGGAATGGATTTGTGTCTACTATAGAATGGTGGTTATTTGTAGTATTTATTCTGATGAAGTCTCCTTAGTAGAGACAAAAACGCTCAACATTAAATATATTTGCAGCCATTTTTTTAACTTCTGTTTGGCATTATTATATACTTTTGGTTAAACACCTGTAAACCTAAAGTCTCTCTAGCTCTCAAGGACATCTGTTTGCATATTTCCATGTATAAAGAGAACAGGTTATTACTTAGATTCAAATTGTGTGACTTTCATTTTCAGTTTACATCCTTTTCTTTTGGACTTCCCACTGATCTCAGGGCTTTCAAAAAATATATTGCCCTGAGAGGCATTCCTGAGAACAGAGAGCATCAATTGCTGCACAAATCTAGATAACTGCTTTCTACTGTTTGAGGAAGAACTACCAGAAATCCTTTTTTTCATCCTTAGCTGTCTCCAGAACTTGGGGTTCTGCTTAACACTGACCTCCAGCACATCAAAAGCTTTTGTGAGGGCTATCCTAGTTATAGGTTTAGGAAAGACATTCTTGCCACCCAAAAAGGTCCTCTTCCTGGGGGATTTGTTACTCCAATAGTTCCAAAATATAAGTATGACTTCAAGGGAGTTTTTCATGACCCTGTTGTTCATGACCTTCATCATCCTAATGGTGCCTCTGGCAAGGCATTTTACAAGAAAAATTTATAGTACCTAATTATCCTTTGGGATTAGCACATACAGCCCTTAGAGAAGGAGCTATTGGTCCTGTCATGCATGCCTAGTGGGTATCACAAGTTTAGTGAATGTGAGGATGCCTTTCCTGCACCCTTCACACAACTAGGGCCGCTGCAGTGCATCAGACAAAGCTTGTGGCAAGGATCTATGACATCAGGGTGCAGAAGCTTTGAATCCCTCACAGAAAGCAACATATCAGTATCAAAGAAATGTTGTCTTGGATTCTGTCAGTGCCCTCAAGCCAATTTAAAAACAGAAGTCCTGCACTTAACCACAGATAACACTAGAGTTATGTATCACAAAAGCAAGCATGGGGTACCCACTTGTATCATCTATGCAGGGTAAGAGTGCAAGCCTGGGATTTAGCTTCACAGTCACAGATGAATATCTCCTTGGGACTGTGGACATCCTCAGTAGCTATTAACTAAAAGTTAGGGTAGCATCTGCACAGATCTGTCTTACGAGATATAAAGAAAGGTGTGGAGCACTCGTGATAGATCTGTTTGCTTCTGTAAAACACCAAAACTGTCAAAGTTCTACACAATGTTTCCTTATAGGAAGGCAGGGATGATGAATAACCTGTCCTGTCCTGTGTGTATATATATATATATATATATATATATATATATATATATATATATATATATATATATATATGCAGTAGCACTGATCCATATGAAGAATATACTCCAGCTGCATGATTGTACTTATCATAATAATACGTCGAAATTGCAAAATGTCGACAGTCATATGGTCAAAACCATATGATCAACATGCACAATTTCAACAATGCAGAACCAGCATCTCACTATAGTGCAGAATGGAGATATTTCCATTCCTGCACTGTAGTACAATCTTCAAGTTGGTATATTTAAGTTCCAGGGTGTGTGTGTGTGTGTATATATATATATATATATATATATATATATATATATATATATATACATATATATATATACACACACACACACACACACACACACACACACACACACGTGCATAAGTATATATATATATATATATATATATATATATATATATATATATATATATACTTATGCACGTGTGTGCATATATATATATATATATATATATATATATATATATATATATATACACACACACACACACACAGACATACATACAAGTATTTCAAGCATGGGCATTAATGCCCTTCTAGCTTGCCAATACACCAAAACACTTGTTCCCATAAAAGTGTCCAGGGTGTTTTTAAATATATCTCAACTAATTTGGTAGTTTGTTCAGTGCATCAGCTGCTGTCTTAGAGAACTAATTAGTACACTTCTCTTTCCTATAGAATCTTCTACATAGGCTGCCTGATGATTCTGTACTACTTTTTAATAATCCCAAACATTCCCACAGGTAATTGTCTCTAAATGCCCTATTTACCTAAATAAAATCTTCTCTTAGATATCTATAAGAAATACTGTATAAGTTCAGATATTTTATTCTTTCATAATAAAAAAAAAGTGATTTCCGTGGTATCCCCGAAGTCTCAAAACTACCCACTAGACAAGTGTAGTGGGTCGAAAAACAAAACGGTGTAAGAAACTTCTATGTGTGGAAGATTTGCAGTCCATATACCTCTAGTTAATCACTGTATATTAATCAGATCAGATAAAAGTATTAGAAGTAGCAAACTTAAACTCGTCTTAAGTAAAAAAAATAAATAAATAAAACAAATATATAATTGTATAGAATTACTAAGTATTTGAAAGTAATCCAAGCAAGGCAGGCAATCTGTTTCCAGTCAAAAATCCTTTATTAAGTACACAGACAAGCGATCCAAGTAAAACAAAAATAGAGTAATAGTTTGCCTCTTATTTAAGTAGATTATTAAGTCTGTGATTTTATCCAAGACAATATACTACATGGCTTGAACTTTAACAATAGGTTATGAAAATAGAATATGATTTTTACAATTGATTTTTTACATGCAAAGTGTATATGTATATATTTATATATATTTTTTGATTGCCAAATGGACTAAGGTTGATATATTTCCAGCCATGTAGTATATTGTCTTGGATAAAATCACAGACTTAATAATCTACTTAATAATCTTGTTAAATAAGAGGTACCACATCATTATAAATATAAACTTTATTTAAAGTACATAAGGGTTATATTATTATGACAGCTACTAAGTAGGGCAGGATCAGCTCAAATGCCACACTGATGGGAGAAGGGATGTGAATTTAACATTTGTACCAATAACACTTTGTTTTACAGCACAATAAACCACTCCCTTGCCTGTTAAAAAGTATATATTGACCTGTAACAGCCTGCATTTAAATTGCTGAAACCTGTGTTCTGAGAGGCTACCTTACAGACTATCTGCAAATATACAGAGCTGAGTATATTTTTTTGATTATAGAGTTTAAGTGTTGCTTAGATCTCTGTTGAAACTGTTGTCTCACTATTCTGAGAGACTGATCTGCAAATATACAGAGCTGAGTATATTTTTTTGGTTTTAAAGTTTGTACTGTTAGTCGTTGCTTAGATCTCTGTTGAAACTGTCCCCCCCATTTTCTGCCATGTCTTCAGTTGGTATAACTGTTTTTTACAGCTTGTGTGTTATCTAACTCAAGGATCACTTAATATGACCTGTAACAGCCTGCATTTAAATTGCTGGAACCTGTGTTCTGAGAGACTGCCTTACAGACTCTCTGCAAATATACAAAGCTGAGTATATTTTTTTGATTATAGAGTTTAATTGTTGCTTAGATCTCTATTGAAACTGTTGTCTCACTGTTCTGAGAGACTGATCTGCAAATATACAGAGCTGAGTATATTTTTTTGGTTTTAAAGTTTGTACTGTTAGTTGTTGCTTAGATCTCTGTTGAAACTGTTTTGTCCCATCCTCCCTATTTTTGGTTAAATTTAGTGGCTTTTGCAGTTGCCTGCCCCACTGTAGATTTGATCAGGGACACTCCCCTAGTCCCATCTCTTTACCACATTCTACCTAATAAATTCTTTCTGCACTTGTTTTTAGTCCTTTTTAATTTAATTGCATTTTTTAAACTGTGTTTGGTCTAATATTGCTACATACTCAAGTGTGCTAGCTTGCACTGCATGTGAACTGTTTTTACTACTGTTTTTGCTACTTTTCTGTAAAAAAAAAACTGTAAGCCTGTTTCCTACCTTTCCTGTAACTAGTGTTCCAGCTACAGATTTGCTGTATCCAGGACTGTATGTAAGCTTCTGAACCCCCCCAAGGGGTTGGAGGGAAGCCTTCTAGCTTATCAGTGGGAGTGGAAAGCACTAGGTAACATGTCTACCACATAAAGAGTGGTTCTGGCCCAGAAATTGTAGTTATTGGTCGTTTGGGCAGTCTTCCATCTCTCTCAACTTTCTGATTTGAAAGCCTGCATTTACACTTGTCTCTGTCCTATAACTTGTCTAGTACAGATACAGATTCTTAGTTTTAGCACTTAAATTTGCTTATTCATGCTCAGCACTTGTAGGCACTAAATAAGCTACTAATTACTATAGCACTCAGTCTTCCTCATTACCTAGAGGAAAACAGTTTTTGTACTTACTTTACTCACTGGCTTAGAGAAAAACAGCTCTTGTACTCACTTTCCTCACTTATCTAGAGGAAAATAGTTTTTTATTCAGGCATGTCCAAGGGTCAGCTCCCAGTGTTCTCTCCTGTCTATCTGATGAATCTGGGCATCTTGAGGCAATGTAGAAATTGCCTCATGTACACAGACAACCCTCTCCTCCTACCACCCAGCACTACAACCTGTGAGAGATGCACTTATCTAGCCAAACTGGAGGTAAAGCTCTCTCCAACCAAGACTAAACTTGACAGTCATGAGAAGAAGGTAAACATTTGCACCACGCCACACTCATCACATAGTCTCACTAACTCTACACCACCAAAATCCACACATAGTAACACAAAAACATTCACTGAGGCTCTCAATAATAACCTGTCTAAGCAACAGATACCTCCATCCCCCAACACAACCCAAATGACACATAGCCCACAGACTCAGTGTGCCACTCAACCACAGCCAATAAGGCAAAACAACATACCCAACACACATAGGTGACTCTATAGTCAGGCACACTGATGTCCCACTCACCAGGCTAAACAAGGGGAAGGTTACTGTCGGGTGCCAGGATCCGCCACACCCATACACTCAGGTCACTCCCCAACAAGTACAAATATGACTCTGTCATTGTCCATGTTGGTGTGAATGACCTGAGACGTACCTCCCTGGACTACATGAAAAGAGACATGAAAGAGCTCTCCGATTTTGTAGCCCAGGCAGGTATGACCCTAGCCCTGAGTAGCATTCTGCCATCGCCCAGAATGATACCGCAGTACAGGGACAAAATGATTGACTTCAACAATTGGCTAAGCTTCTGGTGTCATTCTAAGGGGATCCAGTATCTGTCTGCTTGGGATGACATGGTCGACAGACCACGATGCTTTGCCACAGATGGCCTGCACCTGTCAACCCTGGGATTCCGGATACTGGCTAAGGCTCTTGCTGCCCCTATAGTGCCTTTTTTAGGCAGGGTTCAAATAACAAATTCACCACCATAACAGGAACAGGCAAGCAAAAACTGAGGGTAATGCTACTCAATGCTAGAAGTCTAAATCTCAAAATGCACTCACTCAAGGCACTCCTTAAAATGGAGAACATCGATATCTGTGCAGTGACTGAGACCTGGTTCAAGGCTCCAGAGAGCACCCCTGCACTACCAGGCTATAACTCATACCACACTTTTTGGCCATGTAACCTGGACTGAAACACCAAAAGCGGAGGTGTGTCCATATTCAATAAAGATATCCACACCTCCAGGCTAGTTGCTCAGCATAATGCATCCGAGGTTATCCAAGTGCAACTAACTCTGGGCAAAACTGCAGTCCAAATTGTAGCTTGCTACAGATCTCCCACCATGCCCCAGGATTCCCACTCCTCTTTTCTTGATGTACTGGAAAATATTAGGGTTCAACCAAACATCCTAATAATGGGTGACTTCATCTACCCTACCATTAACTGAGAAAACTACTCATGTACCAACTCCTTAGCTCAACGCTTTCTGGAATTCATAAACTCCAATGCCCTAGATCAACTTATCCACACCCCCACCAGGGGCAACAATATCCTAGACCTAGTCATTACCAACATGAGTGGCTGGTGTTCCACACCTGAAGTCAACTCCTCATTGGTCCGATCCGACCATAAGCTAATCATCCTTGATATCCACATCCCGCCCCCACCCTCCATTAAGGAAACCACAGTAAAAAACTTCTCCAAAGCCAACTTCATGCTTCTTAAGACAGAAGTGGTGAACTTCATGACACCCATGCAAATGGACAATACAGTTACAACTGCTGAATCCTGCACAAATGCACTCTATAAGCACTTACACGAGTGCATGGATCATGCTATCCCAAACAGAACCAAGACGCTATCCTCCAAAACAAGGAAGCCAATCTGGTGGTCCCCTGCCATAAACAAACTGTACAACAGAAGGAAGAAACTGTTGCAAAAGAGAGTAAAATCCCATGAGTGGAGGAGCTCCCTGGTAGCCTCTGTAAGAAGCTGAGATCCCTTATAAGATCCTCCAAAGCTAGCTACAAAAACAAAATTGCCACTAATTCCAAGGACAACCACAAAGCATTCTATGGCTATGTCAAGAATCTCGATGGCAACACCCAGATCTGCTCTGAGTTACAGCACAAAGGCACGAAAATTACAGAACCAACTGATATTGCCAACATCCTGGCAGATAGGTTCAGTGCTAACTTTACCCCCTCTCACCCTCTAAAGGGCCCATATCTATACAGGAAGAATGCAGAGTCCCTGTAATCACAACTACGCAGGTAAAAGCTGCACTCTCTAAAGCCAAAAACACAGCATCCATGAGAACATCCCAGGCTGCATTTTACACGAACTTCCGAACGAACTGGCTCCCCATGTTCAATAATAGCCTCGCATCAGGCTTTGTGCCCACTGAATGGTGCACAGCAACAGTTATCCCACTCCACAAAGGGGGAGCCACCACTGATCCTGGGAACTATCGACCTATTAGCCTGACAAGCCTGGTCTGCAAGGCCATGGAAAGTATCATCATGGAACTCATAAACAAAGACATTGGTAACCTCCAAACTCTGGATCCCTCCCAGTTCAGGTTTGTGAAAGGCAGATCATGCCTCCTGAACCTGATCGACTTCTTTGAGGCAGTCACCAAAGCCGTAGATGAGGTTAAGGTGATTCACACAGCCTATCTTGACCTTACCAAGGCTTTCGACACCATCCCCCCGTTCTGGAATTATAGCTAAACTTACTAAACTAGGTATAAATCCCTACGTCACAAGATGGGTTGCCAACTGGCTCACTGACAGAACCCACACTGTAAAAGTTGCAGACTCCATATCTGACCTCAAAGCAGTGACAAGTGGAGTATCACAGGGTTCTGTCCTAGGACCTCTCCTGTTTGGTATCTACTTCTCTGAAGTACAGGGTAACACAGAAGGCCTCTGGCTAACGAAGTTCACAGATGACTGCAAACTAGGAGCCATAGTCAAGTCCCCAAATGATGTGGACATTCTACAGAAGGGCCTCACTGAGACAGATGCCAGGTGTCAGAGCCATGGCCTCAAGCTCAATGCCAAAAAGTGTAGTATCATCCCCTTTGGTAAAAACTCTGTACCCTTGAACTACCACATAGGCAGCAATCTACTTAACACCGAATGCGTGATAACAACAAAAGGAGGAAGCTACTACAAGATAGAGCAAAGTCCTTAAAAGGTAAGACACCCTTGATCACTATAAGTAAAAAACTAAGAGCTCTCATAAAATCATCCAAAGCAAATTTTGAGAGAAAAATAGCTAAAGACTCAAAGGACAATCATAAGGCCTTCTTTAGCTATGTTAGAAACCTGGGAGGAAACTCCCAGATATGCTCAGAACTAGTTCAAAATGATGTGAAGATTACTGATCCTACAGACATTGCCAACATACTGGCTGACAGGTTCAGTGCAAACTTCTCCCTCCCAAAAGACCAGACATCTATACCAAATGGTTGCAGCCCCCAAACATCTCAAACGCCCAAGTGAGAACTGCTCTCTCCAAAGCAAAAAACACAGCATCCATGGGACCCGATGGTGTCCCAGGCTGTGTACTCCACGAACTCAACGAGGAATTAAACCCACAGCTAGGACAGCTGTTTAATCATAGTCTCACCTCTGGATACGCATCAGGAGTGGCGCACTGCGACTGTGGTCCCACTTCACAAAGGCGGTGCCTCCACAGACCCTGGAAATTACCTGCCCATTAGCTTGACAAGCCTTATCTGCAAAGCTATGGAGAGGATCATAATGGACTTCATAAATAAAGACATAGGGAATTTGCAGACTTTGGATCCAACCCAGTTTGGCTTTGTCAAAGGCAGATCATGCCTTTTAAACTTGGTT
Organism: Protopterus annectens; assembly: GCF_019279795.1. Taxonomy (NCBI): domain Eukaryota; kingdom Metazoa; phylum Chordata; order Ceratodontiformes; family Protopteridae; genus Protopterus; species Protopterus annectens. The sequence goes on along the minus strand of NC_056739.1, from coordinate 749,637,199 downwards.
GACTTTTTCGAAACAGTCACCAAAGCCATTGATGAGGGAAAGGCAGTCCATACAGCCTACCTCGATCTGGCGAAGGCCTTCGATACAATACCCCACTCGGGTATCATTGAAAAACTCATCAGCTTAAATGTTAACCCATACATCACAAGATGGGTTGCAAACTGGCTGAGTGACAGAACCCACAGGGTCAGAGTTGCTGGCGCCATGTCAGACTCAAAGCCTGTCACAAGTGGTGTCCCACAGGGCTCAGTCCTGGGCCCACTCTTGTTTGGCATCTACTTTTCCAAGTACAAGCAAACACAGGAGGGTTATGGCTGACAAAGTTTGCAGATGACTGCAAACTGGGTGCCGTAGTCGAAAACACATCTGACACAGATATCCTTCAGAAGGGTCTCACAGAAACGGATGACTGGTGCCAGAGCCATGGCCTAAAGTTAAATGCCAAAAAATGCATAGTCATACCCTTCGCGAAAAACAAGGTTACCCCTAGCTACCATATAGGTGGTAATCCTCTGAGCACAGAAGAAGTTATCAGGGACCTGGGGACCCAGGTTGACAGTAGCCTGTCATTCGACACCCATGTAGCTAAAGTAGTTAGGAAGACCTTCTACATTGCCCACCTCATCATGAAGGGATTCACATCTAGATCAAGGGAGGTCATAGTCTCCCTATACTCATCACTCATCAGACCAATGATTGAGTACAATGCCCCATTCGGAATGTATCTGACCCGACACTTGCAGCAGCTAGAGAGGCCACAAAAGTTCCTCACCAAAAGGATAAAGGGTCTCAAAAATCTGTCCTATGCTGCCCGACTGAAAGAACTCCAGCTCTATTCAGTCGCCACCGCTTGCTCAGAGGTGACCTTTGCCTGACATACAAGGCCATGTCAAACCCAGAGTTGATGAATATGCTTCACCTCAAAAAATCTAGATCCGTCAGAGCCACAAGGGTGGGAGACTTAAACCTCGACACGGCTATAAATAGGACGTGCTGGAGGGATAGATTCATCACCCAAAGACTCCCTATGCTGTGGAACAAAATCCCGGTATATGTGAGGCAGAGCACCTCGCTGGCCTTGTTCAAGAGAAATCTTGACCAATGGATGGGAGATCGCAGATATACTCCAGGGATTACCTCAGTGTCACTGCTAGACAGAGGCACAGCAAAATAATGGGTATAGTTCCCCATACAAAAGGGGTGGCTTAAGCCACAAAACTATGGGCTAGGCTTATAAATGCCCTCGGGCAGATAGCCTAGTATGAACCTATGAACCTAAGAGACCTTGGGACCCAGGTGGAGAGTAGTCTCTCCTTTTATAGTCACATCGCCACAGTAGTCAGGAAGTCCTTCTACATGGCACACCTCATCATAAAAGGGTTCTCATCCAGGAAAAAAGAGGTCATTGTTCCCCTCTACTCGACACTCATTAGACCCATTATAGAGTACAATGCCCCTTTTGGAATGTACCTCACAAGACATCTGCAGCAGCTGGAAAGGCCACAGAAGTACCTCACAAAGATGATTACTGGCCTCAAACAAATGCCCTACACTGACCACCTCAAAAAAACCCAGCTTTACTCCATAGCATATCGCCTACTCCGAGGTGATCTCTGCCTAACATATAAAGCTATGTCAAACCCAGAGCTTTTGGACATGCTACACCTAAAGAAATCCCAATCCCTCTGAGTTAAGGGACCTAAACCTTGTCACCACAATAAACAGGAGGGATAAATTCCTGTCCCAGAGACTTCCCATACTCTGGAACAGGCTACCCATCTATGTCAAGCAAAGTTCTTCATTAGCATTCTTTAAGAAAAATCTTGATGAGTGGATGGGAAATATAAAATACACCTCGGGGATCACTTCTGTGTCTCTGCTCGACAGTGGCACAGGAAAATAACTTTCTTGGGTGGCGTAAGCCAGGGAACCTTGTTGGCTAGGCTTATGTAGGCCCTTGGGCCGATAGCCTAGTACCTACCTATGAACCTATATATATTTAGAAAGCTTGTGAGGAAACTATTACTCTATTTTTGTTTTACTTGGATCACTTATCTGTGTACTTAATAAAGGATTTTTGACTGGAAACAGACAGCCTGCCTTGCTTGGATTACTTTTGAATACTTAGTAATTCTGTACAGTTATATATTTTTTATTATTATTTTTTTAATTAAGACGAGTTTAAGTTCTCTACTTCTACTACTTTTGTCTGGTCTGATTAATATACAGTGATTAACTAGAGATATATGAACTGAAAATCTTCCACACAGAGAAGTTTCTTACACTGTTTAGTCTTTAAGCAATAACCCACAACTGGGTGTGAGTAATGCTGGATTTACCCACGGTTGGTGTGGTTTCCCCGAGTGACCAAACAAAGACAACCGTGGGTAAATTCAGCATTACCCACACCCGGAAATGGGTTATTGTTATTATACAATGACATTATTTAAGAAAAAAAATACTTACTTTTCTTAAATAATGTCCTTGTATAACGACACCATGCTGTCCTTCCGCCGCTGGACAGCTCCCATTGCCATTGCTGATGTACTGTGCATGCATTTGGAACTTGCATACCCAGTACATTAGTGCTTAAGAAAGCAACGGGGAAAAGAAGATCTCCGTTGCGACGCTTTTTTTTTTTTTTTAAACCCTTAAAATTAAAGAATATATCAACGGAAAAAAGTCTGGGCGGCCGGACCTTTTTCCATTGTATATTCTCAATTGGTACTCTGGTTGGGCTGGCCAATCAGCATGCTCGTTTTTCGATGTTACCAGCCAGTCATTGTATAATTCATAATAACTTACGTTTTCACATTCATGGATGCTCTTGGTATATGTCTGCTGTACTCTTTCCAGTTTACTCATGCTTGTTTTCATTTCTTTTAAAGTTTCCATGTTGTTATTCCATACTCAAGTTTAGGTCTAATGTAACTAACAAACAATGACTTTGTCATTTCTGATTTCCTAGAATTTATAAATCTTTTTATACAACCTATAACCTATCATTAACTAATTGGTTGATATGATTAGAAAAAAATCAAAGCTGGATCTACCCATGTACCCCGGTCCTTAAATGAATCTACAGTTTCAGTCACTGTGTGCTGTATTAAATATTCACTTTTCAATTTATGTCTGTCAAATCTCATATGCTTAGTTTCTGATGTATTTATCAGTATATTATTTTCCCATGTCCAAATGGTCAATTTTTTTCACTGAACACCTCACTCCAGTTAGTTTTACATAGTGACAGTTTTGCATCCATATAATTTGTAACTAACCTTCTGTGCAATGGTTTAAATTTCAGTTTGGCAGAATTATTTAGCAACAAATTAACCTTTATAACACCATTATCACTGCACATAAATGGTGGTAAAACTTGAAGTAATAGTAATTTTGTTAGAAACACAATGTCTAGTATGTTCATTTCCCTGGTAGTTTTTTTTCTTAGTCTGAAGCAGTTGTTCCTGAACACATGTTGTGAATCATTTTCTTACAAATGTTGTTGAATCAGTATTATTCCATTCCGTTTCTTGTAAGTTTAAGTCACCAGCTAATATTATTGTTCCCTCCTCTAATTCATGTAAGAAATGTATGAACTCTTTTGGGTCATCAGCACTTGATTTTGGTGATCTATACACTCCAACAATTATTAAATGTTCCAGAGTAGTCTTTATTGTCACAGTTACACAATCTGTAGTATTGGTGTTATCACGGAACATGTAATAATCACAGGTTTCATAACTATCTTTAATCTCTGTCATAACACCTCCACCTGATTTTTTGTTAGAATGTTACAGTGAAGAAAAAAAGATACCCTGACAGAACTGGTTTCCAGTCATTGTTCTTTAACCATGTTTCATAAACAATAACAACATCAATCTTGTGGAAATGTAGCAAATTTTCCAATCAAAAACATTGTTACTGTTCCTAGCATTAACAACCATCAGAGATGCATCAAATGCTGATATCATGGACTGTTACATTTTCTACCTGGCAAAAATCCTAACTAGTGTTTGTCGCATTTTACAAAATATCTGCTGCAAAACTTCTACTCCCCGATCTTGACAAATGCACACCATCCTGTCTGAACTTGTATGCCCAAAACTAGGCGTGGATGCTCTACACATTTGCATAGTAATACATGTTAATGCAGAATCACTTTTACAGCAACAATGATCCATATGAAGAACATACAACAGCTGCATGACTTCACTTACCATAATGATATGTGTTAATGTAGAATTGCTTTTACAGCAACAATGATGTGTATGAAGAACATACAACAGCTGCATGACTACACTTACCATAATGATAATGTAAATATAGGATCACTTTTACAGCAATAATGATCCATATGAAGAACATAAAACAGCTGCATGACTGCACTTACCATAATAATACATGTTAATGTAGCATCACTTTTACAGCAACAATAATCTATATGAAAAACATACTACAGCTGCATGACTGTACTTACCATAATGACAAATGTTAATGTGCCATCACTTTTACAGCACTAGCTCTCACCTGTCTGCCCTGTGTGCATTTTCATTGCTTCTTGTTGCTAACCTAATTTTGAGGTAGAACAAGTGCATTGTCACCCTTTGTGTTATTAATATGCTAATGATACTTTCCATATTTTTGAGCCAAAAGAAAACAAGAAAGGAGTGTTTACTCCCATTTCTTTAGTGGGGGAAGAAAAACTGAAAATGGCGCAGGCTGAATGCCCATTTTATCTGACATGCATGCTTGCTTTTATCAGGGAGGAAGCACACAGTGCTATGATACCTTTATAGCTGTGGGATTTGAGCCAATTGGATGAGCATCCACCTATAGCTAATTCTCATACAAAGTGAATTCTACTGTGTCAACATTCCTAAACTGGTACTATTATGGTAAATGCACTCAGACAACAATAACTATCATGTAGTATTACTGTGAGCTACTCATACATCTGTAACTAACTTCTACTGTTACTGTGAGCTGCTCACAAAACTGTAAATAACTTGTATTACTACAGTGAGCATACCCAGACAGCTGTAACCAACATGTAATATTGCAGTGAGCTACTCGCACAGGGGTAACTAACTTGTGCTGTTACTGTGAGTGTACTTACATAACTGCAAGTAATTTGTACTGTTATTGTGACTGTACTCACACAGGGGTAACTAACTTGTACTATTACTGTGAGTATACTTACACAGTTGTAACTAAATTGTACTGTTATGGCAAGTGTACACACACAGCTGTAAACTAATTGCACTGTTATGGCGAGTGTACTCACACAGCAGTAACTAACTTGTGTGGTTACTGTGTGTACTTGCACAGTTGCAACTAAGTTGTACTGTTACTTTGAGCGTAATCACACAGTGGTAATTATCTTGTACTGTTACTGTCAGTGTACTCACATGGCTATAGCTAACTTGCACTGTTCTGTCAAGTGTACTCACACAGCAGTAACTCACTGGTGCTTTTACTGAGTGTAGTCACACAGTTGTAACTAACTTGTACTGTTATGTCAAGTGTAGTCACACAGCTGTAACTAACTTGTACTGTTATGATGAGTGTACTTACACAGCTGTCACTTATTTGTACCGTTACAAAATCTAACTTGTACTGTTATGATGAGTGTACTTACACAGCTGTCACTTATTTGTACTGTTACAAAGAATGTACTCACACAGCTGTAACTAACTTGTATTGTTACAGTGAGTGTACTCACATACCTGTATTTAACTAGTTCTGTTACCATGAGTGTACTCCTATACCTGTAACTAACTTGTACTGTTACTATGAGTATTTTGTGGGACTCAGGTGATGTTCCAAGCTTCCATTTAGAGTTTATTCATATATGTTTACAAAGCTTACAAGATGAGAGTAAACTGACTTTTAGACTTTGTAGGAGCATTCCACTTCTTAGACTCTGTTCGCCACCTAGCATCACCACTGTTCACTTTAGGCAGGAAGTTTCAGAGTATCAAATACAAGTGCAGTACTGCATCTGAGGGGGCTTTGTATATCTCCTTCTTGATATGTTGCCCAGTTTGGGATTCATAGACAACTGAACTATGGAAATGCAAGCCAGAGCTGTGATCCAGAGGTATCAAGTGTCTGTGCCTCAAGAATTGTGGGGATATATCCAATCTGGATATAAACCCCTTCACCTTGGAGATGTAGCCAATAGAGATAAGTAGCACTAACTGTGAATGTGTGTGTATCAGTGTGTTGCAGTACATGCATGAGCACTCGTAGCATGTTTGAGTTGGGTCTGTTGTCTCGGTATGTATTACATTTGTGAATGCCAGTATGTTTGTTCAGGCAACTGTGTACTCACATAGCTGTAACTAACTTATACCATTGCAGTGAGTGAAAAGGTTATTCACTTGCCATAACAGGTAGTTCTGTCTCCTTTGGCATAATCTTTATAGAAGCCTTTGTACATTAAGCCATTCAGCAAGCTTCATCCAGAGCTTTAAGCCCTCCAATTAACCACATGGTTACTCTGTTTCCACTAAGGGATGGGGACACTTCTTATCCAGACAGTGATCCAGAGTATCACCTCTGCCCCAAAACCAATACTCATAAGGCAAACAAAAGTAAATGGACATTCTTTATATAGGCTATTCCCTATATGGATCTATTCACCACCCTACTGCTAGTCATATTATACATGTGTCTCTCAAGTATTTGACTGTGGTTTAAGTTTCACCTCATTTAAGGTACATCTAGCAGCAATATCTAAGTTTTACCAGTGGAGTAATTCTTCATGGATTGCCTTCATGAGAATTTGCAAGGCCTTTTTGCCGGTTACTTTCCTTATCAGACTACATATCCTGTCCCTCCCTTGGTCTCTATATTGTCTTAAGGAAGATAACACTTCCACCCTTGCAGCCAACTGTCAGGGCAGAATTGAAATTTGTGACATGAAAGACCCTTTTCTGGCGGTAGTGAACTCTGCCATGAAGATTTTGGAACTGCATGTCCAATCAGCCCTCCTAATCTAGCCTTCCACAGGAATAATGTTCTTCTGTACCAACCCTTCCTTTATGCCAAAGGTAGCTACTGAAATAAACATTAACCAGTCTGTACATCTGCATGTTTTCTTGCCTGAATATTCAATGCTTACTGTGCAAGTTTCTCAGATTCATAGCCATCTTAAAGATCTTACTAGAATTTGCCAGCCACAACTGGAAAAGTAAATACCCTTCTTCCAAAATAGTCATCCAGTTCCCTATTGAATATCAGCAGGCTATCAGCCATTCTGGTCTGTAAAAGGAGGTAATTCCACAAATCACTTCAGCTTCCCTGGAATGACCCTTCCCCCAGAACAGTTTTAAAAACTGGAGAGTTAACATATGAAACAAAGTTTTGAATTCCTGGTTGGTTCAACCAAATCTTAATGTCTAGAGTATTTGCTAAGAGATCTTCTACCATTTGTAAATTAAAATAAGATCACCCTGTCATAATCTGTAGCTCATCAAATGCAGTGACAGCACAGTTTTACCCTATCCGAGTAACATAAATGTTTGACCCTACTAATTTTGTCTGATAATATTAAATATGTAACAACCCATAATTATAATAATAACTTGAATTTCATAAAACAAACTCTTCATAAATGGGATTTTTTTCACTATGGAGGAGACTCTCCTTAATTAAAATGATTATACTTCCTAAAATTGTATATATAATACAATCTTTATCCCTCCCACTCCCCCCAAAATATAAAATAGTATAATCCTTTGTTTCTGATATTTTTATGGTTTCCTAATAAGCCTAGATTGGCTTTAAACCATCACATTAGAGACTGGACATTGGGTGGTATTGGTCTTCCAGATTTAGAATTATATTCCTTATCCTCAGTTGTTAAGACAATAATTTCTTGGTTAAATAACAATTATAATGCCAAATGGAAAGATGTTCAGAGATGTATTTAGTGTAAATCCAGTAATTTAGCAAAATCATATCATACTAAAATAGCCACTAATAAATTTTGTAGAAAACAAAAACAAACTAGTTAATTTTTATCATAGTAATATAATAACTTCCTTTATAAATTCACTTTCAGGAGCCCTGAATATAAATCATGGATTTTCTTTGTATTTCCAATTGCCTATTCTCATAATAGTATTAAAGGGACACTCTTTCCTTACTAAAATTGCATTTCTGCCTTGGGCTGAAAACAATGCCACCCACTTATTTAATCACTTCCCTGTGTATGACATCAGTAATGATTCTCTAACAAGCCCACCCATGGCATTAAGTTTTTTTAAAAAGGTGCACAAACCTGTATCTGAGTCCTGGTTTACTTCCCTGTGGAATAAGACACTCAGTGCTTGGGTTCCCTGTTTCACATAGTGCTCCATACTTGTTTCTACCATATATTTTTTTTTGGACAAATATAAAAATAATGGGTGTACAAAGCCCCAAAAATAGGCACACATTTTGAACTATTGCTGTTAGAAATTTGGAAAGCTACTAGAATTAAAGGTCTAGTGTTCATTTTCTGAAGGATATGTAGTCTGAAACTCAAATGCTTGTCATTATTTAGTAAATTTGATCCTTACCAATTTGCCACAAAAATTCAGAAAACCACAGTCTTTATGAGGAATAGACTTAAAATGTGAGACGAAAATCCAGACACTTGAGAGGCATGACGTCACCTTTCAAGAGCTGCTTATGCAGTGAGACTAGATGCTTCCGATCTCCAGAGATTTCTTTTTTTGCATAAATTGTATAAAATGTTTCCCCTATCTGTGGCAGGAGTGTAGCTAGGGTGGGTGGAGAGAGAAAAATGCAATAATCCGATCATGATCTTTCTTTAATGCAATACCGGCTTTTAAAAGTCGATGATTGTGGTCAAAGCTGAGTGCTGCTGCACTCCGTGTGCAGTCTAAACTATAACATCTGCTTGTAACATTGTAGCAAGGAGATTGCTACAGTTTAAAAGTAAAAAAAAAAAGTGCTGTTTGCAGGTAGAGTATACAATCATGCTTCCACCCGAAACTGGAGATGTGCCATTTGATAACATTACTGTGCCAGTAGTGTGGCTAGGGTGGGTGGAGAAGAGAAATGTGCCATTTAATAGTATTACTGTGACAGTAGTGTGGCTAGGATGGGTGGAGAAGGGAAAATGCAATAACGCAATCACAATCTTCCTTTAATGAGATATTGTGGTCAAACCTGAATGCTATTGCGCTCCGTATGTGGTCTAAACTACAACATCTGTTTGCATCACTCAGTAGCCTGTATGATACAGATAAGAGTGGCAATGCTTTGAGATGGTCGATTTTTTTTTTTTTTAACTAAGAAAGCATTGTGGCCACTCTAGTGATGACAAGTGTTTGGGCAGGTAAAAAACAAACTGGGCATTATATTCAGTGGTCAGCATGATGCGATCCAAGTACATAGAAATGATTACTTCTCTCTGAACACTATACCTTTAGATTTAAGTTGTGTGATGAAAACTGACTTCCTTATATTAGTTATATGGTGAACAAAGGGCAGTTTATCATCATCCTAGGTTCACAAATTCCTGACTAAGGAATTAACTTTCAGGAGTGTGTTGCCAGTGTGACAGTTATAAGGGAAATTATGCTTGCTGATGGATGATTATACATTTCTTGGAACATACTTTTAGTCTGTGGTTTTGATATCAGACATTTGTTTTGGAATGGCACTCTTGGAGAATTGTTGAGTCCTTTGAAGAGATTATGATAGCATCAAGTTTACAGTCATCTGCAGACTTGGTCAGCCATACACCCTTAACAATTGCTTTGATCTCCAAGAAATAGATGCCAAAGAGTAGCTGAAAGACTGAACCCTGGAGTTACTACTGATTATATGTCTTTTTGAAGAGGAAGAGCCTCTCACCCTAATTTCCTAGATTATATTTGTGAGCCACTTTGCTATCCAATGAGTTACACAAGGAATTACATTTAGCTGGGACAGTTTGTATAGGATATCTGAGTATGTGATATTATTGAATATCTTTGTGAGGTTTAGATGTAAGGTGTGTAATGATTTGCCCTTGTCCGTTGCTTCAGTAATCTTCTCAAAGAAGTCGACCAGGTTAAATAGGTAGGGTCTGGCCTTGAAAAATCCAAACCATCTAGGCTTGATAGTTTGTAGACTCTGGCAGAGCACCCACCTGCTGCAGTAGAAAGTGCAGGATCTTTTTGTATCTGCTAATGCATGGGTGTCACCAGGATCATGTTGTGGGGAGGAAGATATGAGTGCCACATTATAAAGTACAAATCTGGAATAAGCTTGCCATGACAGTATGAGGTTCCCCTGGTATTTCCATCTGACAAGCATTGCTGCCATAAGTAAAGTAACCTAAAGAGGCACCATCCAGACCTTATTAATCAGTAGGAAGAATTGGAGTAGACAGAGCCATCATGTTATAGTAAGCAGTCTGTTTTTGCACTGTGACTGTGCAGTGCACCTAGAAACACCAGGTGTAATTCCCTCTCTCAGGAATATTCTGTGGCTCCCTGTTGTAATGTCAGCACTTGAAATGCAGTGTGTCGTAAAACCAAAAAAAAAAACCCTGAAAATACAAGAGAAGAGCAAATCTTAAAAATCACTCTTCACCTTTAAACTTCTTCTTGCAGCACTCCCCTATGTGGGGGGGGGGGGTCCCTCAACCTCCTGAGCTTTTATATACCAACTCTGTGATTACTATACCTCAGAGAAAAAGGAATAATAGGAGAAATGGCATCTCAGACTTGGTTTATGTTTATATAAATTAATTTTTTGGCTATTCAGTCTCCACATTTTGGGACATGCTCAACCCTGAAAATACAAGAGAGGAGCAGATCTCAAAAATCACTCTTCACCTTTAAACTTGTTCTTGCAGCACTCCCCTATGTGGGGGGGGGCCTCAACCTCCTGAGCTTTTATATACCAACTCTGTGATTACTATACCTCAGAGAAAAAGGAATAATAGGAGAAATGGCATCTCAGACTTGGTTTATGTTTATATAAATTAATTTTTTGGCTATTCAGTCTCCACATTTTGGGACATGCTCTAGCGGGTCCTAGCAATTGAAATGGTTACCGTATTCTGTCTACATTTTAGGTTTTCCAGTTCTTCAAGAGGTAGAGCAAAATAGTATTGCCTGTAAGTAGATGCAAGTCACATTTTCTATATGGTAGGGTCAGCGTGATCTATTTCTGGCATATTATAAGAAAATGAATGAAACTAAAACTAAGTAACTGTATTTCTGTTTTTTTTTATTTGTTTTGTTTACTATATTCATTACTTCTGTGTCATTTGGCTTTTCTGTTTTGTTTTCCTGCTGTTTTAATAGTATAATAAACAGTACTATATATAACTGAAGTGTTGTAAAATGTATTTAATTAATTAATCAATTAATTGATTGATTAATTAATTAATTAATTAATTAATTAATTAATTAATTAATTAACATTGTTTTTGTAGTATACTGCTTTTTTTTTGGGGGGGGTCTCCATTTCATCTGTTATAAACTGTACCATGTATGACTGACCATTTGTGTCTATGTCCTTTTTTTTTTTTAGTTTTCTATTACTTTTCATGTCACTTTGTTGCTTAGATTTTTCCTTTTATTTTATTTTTTTCTGCAGGATTATCCATGGTGCATGACGAGGTGAAGCAGGCTTGTGTTTCTGCAGGATGATGAGTTTCATCTCATGGAAGGTGGCCTGAAGATATGTTGGTGGCCTCCATCACCACTTCATTGTTGTGAGGTGTAGGCTCTTCATCAAAGAGTGGTATGGAGAGGCTGTTCTGAATCACCTGGAATTAGGTTTGGTGGCTGATGAGCACAGCATGGAGCAAAACCTGAATGTCTGCATTGGCTCCTTGGAACACCATGTAGCTGATTGTGTCTAACCATCAAGCCATCAGAGGAAGAACTTGCCCATGATGACAGACACTGAGATAACTGACTGCTAGGTGGCTTTCTTTCTGAACCAGTCAAGCAGGCTTTCCTTATACCACCCTATCCCAAATTCTTCTGTGTCACTCACTATCGCTTCTTTGTAGTTCAGGCCTTCCCTTTACCAGTCTTCCAACCTCTGTCAGTCTGCATCTCTCTATTGCTGCCCTCCTTATGTGTCAATATCTCTTCTGTCAGTTTATGTGCTAAGTTTAATTTTTGTCCATGGTTTCTTCCCTAGAATTTCCTTCCTACCCAAGACATCCCCATGCTATCTTCCCCCTCTAACTTCCTTTAGAAAAAAATAAAAATGGTTCTCAAAAAATCCACTTATTTTCCCACCTCCACAACACTATTTCCATCTGTCCCACTGAATGTGTTATCATTCAGTCTCCTCCCCATTTGTGTAATAAACTCAGTTGGCACTTTGCTGGGTGGCCTTGTATGGGCTCCCAGCTGTTTCTGTGTTATAGCTGTAGGGCAGTTTGATGCACTTGTGAACCTGCTTAGCATCAGGCATGCTACCTGCATGCTGTTGGCCCTGGGTCATGTGATCACTTATGAGTGTAGCTGGCTCAATTTAAAGTTATTATCATATTTGTAACTGCAAATATGTATTATGCAGTACTATCCCTAGCATGCCATCACTTTGTCAGCACTCATGACACATGCCTAATTTTGGTTGTTAATTATAGCAGAATGCTCCCATACGATCTTTGTGAAAGCCATTGGCATGGTTTGCAATGTTAGAAAATAATTTGAAGGGGTAGATGGCAAAGACTGAGTTCATATGATGATATCTGGAGAAGTGAGAATTAAGAAGTAGTATTGTTTTAGGTGTGAGAGTGATAGAACAGAACAGGTGGTAAGGTATTCAAGTATGTCATATATTGGGGGAATCTAACTACTATTTTCACAAAATACTTAAGGAGGTAATTAGCAAGATTGTGTTGTTTTAATCTTTTTTTGGGTTGAGTTTGTAGTAGTGGTATTTGCTAGTACACAGAAATCATCATATGGAAATAATTGTGTTACACTAGTAGGATTACTTATATTTTTAAACTGTGATATGTAAAGTATATATTGTGTAATGAGATATCAGTCTGTTAATGTTTAAGAACACTTTTCTGTTGACTGATTTGTATAATTGAAATGTTATATATTTGTGTAGTGGTTTGGATTGATTTGGTTTGGATGGTATGTCAAGTTGCAGCTTCTTTAAGACTGCAATATCTTTGGGGACTTTGTGGGTGGGAAACTGGCAGTATAAAGATGAAGATTGCTGGGATTGTAATGAGTCACACTTCCTGTGTCAGCAGTAAGTCCATTTGCATGGACTATATTGTGTAATGAGATATCAGTCTGTTAATGTTTAAGAACACTTTTCTGTTGACTGATTTGTATAATTGAAATGTTATATATTTGTGTAGTGGTTTGGATTGATTTGGTTTGGATGGTATGTCAAGTTGCAGCTTCTTTAAGACTGCAATATCTTTGGGGACTTTGTGGGTGGGAAACTGGCAGTATAAAGATGAAGATTGCTGGGATTGTAATGAGTCACACTTCCTGTGTCAGCAGTAAGTCCATTTGCATGGTCAGTACTGAGACTACATTGGTAAAGCAGTGATTATCATTAATGTCCTTCCTTAGGCTGTGTTAACTAGATACCATGCTATTACAACAGTGTTCCTTAGGTTGTGTTACCTAGATACCATGCTATTACAGCAGTACTCCTTAGGCTGCGTTTTATCATGCTATTACAGCAGTGTTCAGTGTTCCTTAGGCTGCACTACATAGCTACCATGCTATTACAGCAATGTTCTTTAGGCTACATTACCTAGATACTGTGCTATTATAGCAGTCTTTCACTGAAAATCACAATAGCAGCTAGGTAAGCTGCTATATGTTTTAAACATACAAACACCTTTTCACTCTGCAGTGACTGAAAGAGACTGAGCAAACACTCCACTGCAGAAGCAGACACTGATTGGCTCTCACCTGCATAGAGCTGTAGCCCACTTCATTTCCCCAATTCATGAGCCAGTTCCCATTTCTTTTAACTTGTACACTTCTCTATCCACCCTAAAATATGACTAAATCATTGCCCATTAAAGGCAAACTACTACAACTAACACAGAGCACTTTCTAGAGCACTTTCACTCATACTTCAATCTAGCCACTGGGTAATACATCTCATATAATATCCACATAACTTTATTCTACTAAAGCAACCTATTCTTTTTACCCTTTATAAATTCAGTTCACTTAATTCAAATCTAGCTAAAAAAACGAAACCTTAACCAATTGTGACAAACTGCTGTTTGTATTGCTTTGTGACTTTCATCCACATAACTGAAATCCCACTCAGAAGCAATCCATCTTTATCCCAGCCGCATCACTTTACAACCATCCCATACTTAAGACTGTACTGATTTTCCAGATCAACATCCTACTTCTTTACAAACAACATCCATCCACTTACTCCCAATATACACCAAAATTACACTGCATAGTGCTACCTGACATTCATTATAACAATTAATCCCCACTCCTCTCCAGCAGTTATACATAACCAAAAAATTGTGATTCTCAAAAAAGAACAGGAGGGGATTCACTATTTCTCTTTAAAGAACATCTCAACTGTACCATCATGGCCCAATCCAACAAAACTATGAATCTGATCCTAACTAACTAAAATGTATTTTACTAAAACATGTAAATAAAAACTCCTACTAGTTTCTGTCAAGATGTTCTTCATCTCACATTGCTGCAGTCCTTACACTTGGGTAGTCCGCTGTCCTCGGTCGGCCCGAATATCAAAGTATAAGGCTGACGTCGGTCAAGGCGCATTTGACTGACATCAGGACGTCAGGGTACAAATGCACATGACCGACGTCATATCCTCAGTCTTTTTTGCCGCATGGTCCGATGCAGAAGCAGTATTGCAAGTGCCGGTTGGCGTTCTGAAATTTTTCGATTCCGGAGTTTCAGACCGAGTCAAAGTTGGCTAAGTACCCGTTAGAATATTTTGGTTTTTTCTTGCCTCAGTGGTTTAACGGATGTCAGAAAAAGTGAATAATTGTATTTCTTGTGGGAAACAGATACCGCATAGAGACTATCATACTTTGTGTATTCCTTGTTTAGGGCCTGAGCACGACGTTGTTGGGTGTCGCTCTTGTGCTAGATTCAATAAGCGCACTATAAAAAGGAGATTAGATTGTGCCAGGTTAGTCTTCGGGAAGCGGTGCAATTATGAAATGCCGTCGGATGCTCCGACACCCGCTTCTTCGAAGAAGCGCAAGGACAAAGCAGTTAAGCCTAGGTTAGAAGAACCGTCCGTACCGGACGCCGGTTCTTTAGAGGTGTCGGTGGAGCCGGTGGTTCCACCGGAGGTTTCTTTGGGATCCCAGGGAGAGACTTTGCTGTTGCAGGATGTGGCCTCTCAGGAGGCAGGTCAGGGTGATGGGGCTTCTCAGGTTAATATACTCCCCTCCCTGCCTAGGGTGGTTAGGCCCTCTCCTTCTGTTTCCAAGGCTTCTCCCAGAGGCAGGCCAGGTTTAGCTTCAGTTGGTGTCACCCCTAGTTCTTCAGGAACTGTGCCCAAGAAGCATATGCTTAAAATGGCAGAAGATTTGATTACTTTGATTAGGGGTTCTTTGCCCCCTCCTGATAAGAGACCTAGGGTGGAGCCTGAGCTAGGGAGTTTTGAGCAGGCTTCGGATGTTTCAGAGTCTTCGGCTGAAGACTTGCAGGAGTACTCTCCTTATTCTGATTCTGATGTGGATGATTCTACTCCTTCTGCTTCTCCTCCTGAGGATTTTTCTTTTCAGAAACTCTTCATTCCATGAGGGAGCATTTTAAGTGGGAAGGTCAGGACTTCTCTGATTCCAGGAAAAGGCGTAGGGAATTTTTTTTTACCCCAGCATAGGCCTTTGGCTATACCTCCTGTTTTGGATGTAGTGGAAGATGTTTTTACAGAGGCTTCTCTTAATCCTGATTCTTTGCCTCCTGCTCCTGTTAAACCGGATAGGTATTACAGGGTGCCTGAAGCTCATAAGTATCTTTTAAGAGTCCTAGGGCAGACCCAGAAACTGTTAGCCAGGGGCCTAAAGGTGTTAAGGCTTCTGCTGTCAAGAATCCGTTCCTGCAGATAAAGAGGCCAGGGCCTTGGATAGATGGGGAAAGAAAGTTTATACTTCTTCCACTCTAGCTATGAGGGCTTTGAATTGCCAGTTTCACATGTTGAAATACCAAAACTATCTCCTTTCACAATTGAAGTCTAAGGTTGATGCTCTGGCGGAAGGTATTGATTGTAAAGAGTTACAAGATTTAGTACATGTTTCTGAACAGGTGGGTAAGCATTCTTTGCAATGTGGTTTTGATGCTGTACAGGCCTCGTCTAGGGTGGCTGCCACTGGGTCAGTTCTTCGCAGGCACGCCTGGCTGAGGGATCAAAATTTATCTGACCATGTTAAAACAAGGATTTTAGATGCTCCTTTACAATCTGATGTGTTGTTTGGTTCTCCTGTTGAGGCAGTTTTAAAGAAAATGGAAGACAAGGCTAAGTCTATGCAGACTGTTAAAGATTTTTGCAGGTTCAGCCTCCAAAGTTTAGTAGAAATTGGCCTACTAAGGGGTGGACGTATCCTTCTTATGATTCCCAGTCTAGGGGTAGATCTAGACGTGGTAGGGGCAGAGCTCAGGGCTCTTTCAGGCCTAGAACAGGAGTTCTCCTGCACAGTCTTCAGGTGAGGGCAGGGGTCAGTCCTTTCGTAAACAGACCCAATGACCTACCTTTTCAGCTGCCAGAGCCTTCTCGTCTGGCAGCACCTTTGGGAGGAAGGTTGGCACTTTTCAAAGAAAATTGGAGTTTAATTACCCAAGACAGATGGGTATTGGATATCATACACCACGGTTACAGGTTTTATTTCCATACCTTGCCTCCTTTCAGAGGCATGCCAGACGTTCCTCCTCAACAAAGAATAGAGGCTCACAAGCAAATTTCTCTGTTACTCCAACTAGGGGCCATACAGCCGGTCCCTATGCCAGAAGTGGGCCTAGGATTTTATTCTCGCCTGTTCCTAGTACCAAAGAAGGGGAACACGTGGAGACCAATTTTGGATTTATCTGTCCTCAACACTTATCTGGACATTCCCAAGTTCAAAATGTTGACGTTACAACAGCTTTTACCTCTGCTGGGCAAAGATCATTGGATGGTAACTTTGGATCTCAAGGAGGCTTACCTTCATGTTCCTATCAGACTAAGTTGCAGGAAGTATCTGCGTTTTCGAGCTGGGACTTCTCACTATCAGTTCTCTGCATTGCCCTTTGGCTTATCTACTGCCCAGAGTGTTCACGAAAGTTCTGGCTCCAGTGATAGCTTTCTTCAGGCTAAAAGGAATACAGATCTATCCTTATTTGGACGATTGCCTGATTCTGGCTCAAGGAAGGGAAGAGCTTCTTCATCATTTGGAATATGTGATAGCAGTGCTAAGATGCCTGGGGTATTCTGTGAACGAAATAAAGTCCAGTCTAGTACCCTCTCAGGAAATGTGCTTTCTGGGTGTAAGACTGAATACAGCATCCCAGATGGCCTTTTGACCCCGGACAAACAAAAGAATCTTTCCCTTTACTTCCATCAACTATCTCATCAGTCCGGGCTGACTGCAAGGACAGTCCTTCAAGCCTTAGGGTTCATGGCATCTTGTATTCTGGTGCTTCCCAATGCCAAACTGCATATGAGGAAGCTGCAATGGTATCTCAAAAATGTATGGACACAGCACTGCCAGGACCTGGACACTGTCATTCAAATAATACCTTGCATTCAAAAGGAATTTTTGTGGTGGGCTCAGGAATGTCACCTAAACAAGGGACTCTCTGTGACCCGGCCAGAGGCGAGTCAGATTTTAACGACAGATGCCTCAGACAAAGCTTGGGGAGCTTATCTAAATGGAAAGTGGATACAAGACAAGTGGCCTGCCAGACTACAACATCTACATATCAACCTGAAGGAGATGTTAGCAGTCCAGTTTGCATTAATAGCTTTCAAGGATTTACTTCTTCCAGGGCAGGTGTTGATTCTAACAGACGACACAACTGTCATGTGGTACATCAACAAGCAAGCGGCACACATTCTTATCCTCTATGCAGGCAAGCAATGATTTTGTGGGAGACTGCTGTCAGTTTACAGCTCAATCTTCAGGCAAGGTTTCTGCCGAGCACAGAACTCCTTAGCAGATGTGTTGAGCAGAAGAATTATGGATCCCCACGAGTGGAAATTGGATCCTCATGTATTTCAGAAATTGACAGTGTCATGGGGAACTCCAGACATAGATCTGTTCGCTTCTCCACTAAACCATCAGCTGCCAAAGTTTTGCACGAAAAGGTTTCATCCCACAGCTTGGAAAGTGGATGCTCTTTCTTTCGATTGGAGCAATCTTCATGTGTATGCCTTTCCACCTCTGCCTCTCCTCCCAAAGGTACTTCTAAAGGTCAGACAGGACAAGCCAAGGATGATTTTAATAGCTCCAGATTGGCCTCGACAGCACTGGTACCCATTACTGAGAAGTCTGGTACGGAAGCCTCCATGGCCTTTGCCTTCGATTCCACACCTGTCGTCCCAGGAGGACAGTCATTTGCTCAATGTCAAACTTCACTCTCTTCACCTAACAGCCTGGCATTTCTGTTTTGAACCATAGAGGGTCTCAACTTCCACAACAAGTTTTGAATGTGATTTTGGAAGCTAGAAGACCTAGTACAAGGAAAGTGTACGCAGATAAATGGAAGAGATTTTTATTTTGGAGTGCAGCAAAGGATTTTGATGTTTCTGAGCCTAATTTAAGTGTGGCTCTTCAATATCTGACTGAGTTACTGGACAAAGGTTTGTCCTTCTCTTCTATTAAGGTTCATGCTGCAACAATTTCAGCTCACTATGACTGTGACCCACCATTGTTTTCTCATCCTTTGTTCAAGCAATTTCTTAGAGGGGCAAAGAATATAAGACCCCCACGTAGAGCTCCTACTCCTGCTTGGGATCTCAATTTTGTGTTGGAGAAACTCACTCTACAACCTTTTGAGCCTGCAGCTACTACTGAGTTGAAATATTTATCATGGAAGACTGCCTTTTTGTTGGCCATTACTTCTGCAAGAAGGGTTTCTGAATTACAGGCCCTTATGGCGGTTGAGCCT
This sequence comes from Protopterus annectens, assembly GCF_019279795.1. Lineage (NCBI taxonomy): Eukaryota > Metazoa > Chordata > Ceratodontiformes > Protopteridae > Protopterus > Protopterus annectens. The sequence goes on along the minus strand of NC_056739.1, from coordinate 749,618,087 downwards.
TTCTTAATTTTCCATAAGGATAGGGTATCTTTACGTACTAATCCTTCCTTTATGCCTAAAGTGGTTTCTAGTGTGACTTTAAACCAAACTATTCATTTGCCTACTTTTTATGCAAATCCCCAAAATAAAGGGGAAAAGATTTTGCACACTTTAGATGTACACAGGCAGTTGCGATATTATTTGGACAGAACTAAAGGGTTCAGGCTGTCTCAGCAGTTATTTGTTTCTTTTGCTTTGAGCTCTCAGGGCAAGCCTGTGTCAAAACAAACTATTTCTAAGTGGATTGGGTTTTGCATTGCTTTCTGTTATTCCCATCATGGCAAGGAGATTCCAGCTGGGATTAGGCCTCATTCCACTAGGGCTACTGCCACTTGACAGCTTTTTGAGGGGGGTGGCAACCAAGGATATTCTGGAGGCAGCTACTTGGAGTTCAGTGCATACTTTCTCTAGGCATTATCACCTACCACTTTACTCTAAATCCAGGGCTGGTTTTGCCACTGCTGTTTTGCAGGGCATTTTGGCAGCTCCTGCTTCCTTATAGTTTGGCCATCCTCCCTTACCTCTGCTTTGGGATTCTACCCAAGTGTAAGGACTGCAGCAATGTGAGATGAAGAACATAGTACAGTTTTGTACCTACCATAAATGTAGATGTTCGAAGATCCACATTGCTGCAGTCCAATTTACCCTCCCTCCTTCCCCTCTGTAGTTAGAGGTGGTTGTGTGGGTTGGGTTGTGAATATTGTGTATATTGTATATATTGTACATATAATTAGTGCAAGGGTGGTTGGTTGTTTGTTTGCTGTCTTTTGGTTTTGACCTTTATTTTTAGGGTCTTCTGACATCTGGGGCAAGAAAAGACTGAGGATATGACGTCGGTCATGCGCATTTGTACCCTGACGTCCTGATGTCAGTCAAATGCGCCTTGACCGACGTCAGCCTTATACTTTGATATTCGGGCCGACCGAGGACAGCGGACTACCCAAGTGTAAGGACTGCAGCAATGTGGATCTTCGAACATCTACATTTATGGTAGGTACAAAACTGTACTTTTCCTCACCCAGTTATCTAAAGTCAGAAACCTCATCACAAACATCTATCAAGCAGCACCAAAAATAATGATATAATACTTTGAGTGGACTTCAAACTTAACTGTGCTGGACCTAATTTCCTGGCATCTCAGAATTCCTAGACTACCGAGGCCTTTTACAATATGTCTCAAAACCTACACAACCAAACTTAAAATCCTGTAAACATTCTATATTAAATATTATTGTTACTAATACACCCACCTCCATTTCCATCTCAATGCTTCCCCCAACATCCAGTGACCATTGCCCGATAAACTTTTAAATCACAAACCAATCAGTTAAACACCTCCCCATTCTACACCACTTCAGGTCACAATCTGCCAACAACATTAACAAATTAAAAACTTATATTTCCCCTACTTATTGGGTCTAGCATCCTTACATGTGATGACCAAAATAATGCAGCTGTCTAAATAAATCAAAAAAGTTCCAGGCCACCAACAGGATAAAATTCACAAACTTTTTTAATATTCCAACAAAAAATTAGTGCTTTCGTCTCAGTGCAAGACTTCATCAGATTGAACAGTACTAGTGCTACACTTGTTATATATAGTGTCCTAATAACAAGACCAAAAAATACTTAAAGCACCACTAACAGTGATAAAAATAATGTAATGTACTTTACGGCAAAAATCAAACTGAAGCAAATACATATCACAACAAATTCAGATAACATGAGCATAAAAATAAAAAATACGTTATACAAAATATATATATAGTTTATAAAGTTTATAAAACCAATATTTCCTTAAAATTATAAATACCATCAAGGCTCTAAGAATATATATATATATTTATTACAATAATATACACTAAATAGCTCAAATTTTCCCTGCTCTCTCCACTAATACAGCTTTGATACTAATGTATTCATTAAGACCTGGGGGAATATTGGCCTTAAACCTCAATTGCCATTTCAGTTCCCTGTTTAATAGTACATTTTTCATGTCACCCTC